>NC_056733.1:619992421-620044921 GCF_019279795.1 Protopterus annectens
TTGCTTCATGCTTTGTAGTACTCATGCTTGTAAGCCAGCCTAAGCTTGCCAGATGTAGTGCTGCTTAGTGTGTTTTAAGCAGCCTCTGCCAGTAACAGGATGTGTTTTGAGCTTCTATGAGCCATACAACTGGCCAGTCTTGCTCCTTCCTATTGTCTCTAAACTGCTGTAGTACCTGTTGTAAGCCACCTAATTACCTGTACTGAGGTTTTTTTTTTAGTTGTTTTCATATGTCCACCGATGTTCTCAAATGTCCACAGGTGTTTTCAAATGTCTGCACATACTGTGAATGAATTTGTAGGCACACTGTTACTTGTGCTGTTTTTACTGCCACTCTCTTGACTGGAAGCCACTGTGAAAGCAACTTAGTGTAAAATGTCGAATTATTCTTCACCTCTTCCTTTTTGTTCATTGCTCCCTTCCTGAACTTATGTATGTGTTGTCCTGTCTGAGTTTGGGAGTACCTTGTTTGCCTTCTCTTTGTATATCCAGGAAGAACTCCAACTATGTAATGCCAAATTGATGTCTGCATGTAATTACTCTTGGCCACATGTGCTGAGCTTGCTTCCTCCTAATTACCTCCCATCACTGATTTCTTAGGGATATGGTAACAGTTATATTGTAAACAAAATCCAGTGCAGTCTGAGTGCTATCACACAAGTAATATTATCTGTAAAAATGTAGATGACTGAAGGCAAGAAAACTGTTAAGTCAGACTTTTAAAAGTCTTGTCAGCTGGCTGGAAAGGATTTTTAATAGCATTAAATGGTCAGTGACACAGATGCTGTTATGGACAGCTGTACTGTCAATTTAGTCAAAATACCTCTGCATGCCAGTGTGTGCATGTATAATATATACATCAGCTAAGAAATGTGTCTGTGTTATCTGTATACATAATCATAGATGCACGCACACACACACACACACACATATATATATATATATTTATATATATATATATATATATATATATATAGAGAGAGAGAGGCATACAAATGTGGATCTGTATAGAGAGATATACAGCAAATACATTTTTAACAACCAAAGCAATATATATGATAAACACATAATGACATGCATTTAATTAAATTGTTTGCGTTGGTGGTGCTGCGGTAGCATTGTCACCTCACAGTAAGACGCTGTCTGGTTCGATTCTCAGCTAGAGCATCTTCTGCGTGGAGACATGCGTGAATGGGCGTACCTTCGTTGAAGGTTGTGCGTCAGGCCTGGCAAGCCAGTACGTAAAAATCAACTGCCATTCATTAGCGGACCAGAGTTCCGCTGTGGCGACCCTTAACCGGGAAAAGCCGAAAGACACAAATTCCATCTTGCTAAGTGGGTAAGTGGTCTAGTCAACACAGCTGTCTGTCACAACAGAGGCCCCTTTGAGAACAATTATGTGAATTCCAATACTAATAGTGAAGTATGGCACTAAAACAATTATGTGCACAGCATTCAAAGTTTTAATAAAATACATGTATTGTTATATATCCAGCATATACAAATTTGACAGGCATTAAATAATGCCTTGAATTGTAAGCCTGGTCATTAAGGCCATATCAGGGTTGTGGTTTTACAACCACATGAATTTAAACTTAGATTATATATTGCATGCTTACGTTTGTGCATACATAGAAAAATATGGGGGAAATAGACTACATTTGCCTCAACTTTCAAATGGTCATTAGTGTAGCTCTAGTGCAGACAAATTTTCAGGAAAAGAATGACAGCTCCAAACATTTTACTACAATGCAGGGAAGAAAAAAGAAGTCATTTGGATGGTATCAGTATTTTACAGTTATTGTGTGTTTCCTGATGGACGTCAGCTAATGGGAAATTACTTTTAGTATAATTATGTTCAGTTTCAAAGTTTAACATTTTATTGAAAAGTTAAATTTCATTCTAGAATATTAGAACATTTGCAACTCGGGATTTGTTTGCAAGATGCAACCATCCAATTCAGCACTGTCCTGTGAAATTATGTAAACTGATTATAAAGGTATAACAGATCAAGCCGACCCAAAGTTGAAAACTTCCAACAGCACAAATAACAAATCCCAAGGATGTAGGAAATAATCCACGAATCCAAGATAAAAGGATGGAAAAATTTATTGCGAATAAAATGAAAGGCAATCCACGTGAACCAACTGACAGAATCAAAACGAAACGTGCAACCATATGAATATGAATAGGGTGAATAAAAATCAAACTTAGAATGGCTTGATATAAATACCTGGGAAACAGGTGGCATTAGTTCTAATCTGCCATATAGCTTCCCTTTTGGCCAAACAATTTGGCCAAAAGGGAAGCTATATGGCAGATTAGAACTAATGCCACTGTTTCCCAGGTATTAACGATTTTTTAAGTATCAAGCCATTTCTACAAGTTTGATTTTTTATTCATTTTTATTCATATTTATTAACATCATTTTAGGGCATAATTATTAGTAGATATGTTCATATTTCCCTATTTTTATATACTTATTGCATCATTTAAAATTCATTTACCTTTTTTACCTAAGGCTTCATCACATTAAATAATGCAATTAATACATATTCATATTCCAATTATTTTACACATGTTAGTTTTAGCATTTATGTGTAATTGGTGTGAATCTGAGATATTCACGTAGTATATTAATATTATGTATTCAGGAACGTTTTATGATACATTTGTTTTTGCAATAAGTGTTTTTTAGTGTGTACTATGCACTTTTCACTTATTATTTATCTGCGAAGATGACAATGTATTAAGTTTCTGGAAATGGTTCCTTTAAGATTTTTGGCGCCAACATTACAAATTTATGTATATAATGGGCAGATTTATTTTGTTCGGGGTTCTGAAGAAGTCTGATTTTCAGATGAAAGCGCTTAACCCTGTATGGTTGCAAGTTTCATTTTGATTCTGTCAGTTGGTTCATGTGGATTGCCTTGCATTTTATTCGCAATAAATTTTTCCATACTTTTATCTTGGATTCGTGGATTATTTCCTACATCCTTGGGATTTGTTATTTGTGCTGTTGGAAGTTTTCAACTTTGGGTCGGCTTGATCTGTTGTTCCTTGTTGACTGTTTGGTTGTCATTTTTTACGGAGTGATTATAAAGGTATGTCTGCATGAGTACATACAGTAATAAGCAACACTATTGTACAAAAGCAGACCGTAGGAAAAATAATTACTAGTCAAGGGAAAATAGCATGTAGCAACAAATATGAAACAAAAATGAATAAAAAATACAATTGTCTAGGCTGGGGGTTATCATTCTAGAAAGTTTAACAAAAAGCTTGCTCACACTGGAGAAGGTAGAATTTGACTGCTGCAAAGGCTGCAGATCTGTGTGCGACTAGATAGCATGTCTGGTTGAGCTTAAACCAATCATTCAACTAATCTAATACCTTATGGATGATGGAAGGAAAATACAAAAGGACAAACTGTAAACTCATAGCACTTCCTACAATAACCCTCCCATTGAAGTTTGTGAAATCTGACTTGCAGTATGCCAATAACTTTCGTTGAAAACCCTGTCTGTGTGATCATGTGACTTCCACAGCACTAAAATTTTAACACAGTCCTCTAGCAAGAAACTGATTTTAAAAATGGGATAGTGCCCCTTTAAAGGCCGTCTCCGTCTGCTGTTCTCACTATGGTAAGTCTTTTCCTTCCTGCCCTAAATCTCTTTCCACTAATGGCTTACTCAAGGGCCTTTCAAAAAGGAGTGGATGTCCGGTATGACTTGGAATCTGATACAATTTTGTCTGCACACAATCACCAAACATTGCAAAATTGTTGCTTTCTCCAGGTCTGTCCTATTTGGACTGCTAGACAGCTCATCTGTGCTTTAGCCAAACCACCCTTTTCTCTGCCTCTTTCAGCTCTGGGAAATCACCCATTTGTCTGGAATATTGTAACAGTGATTTCATTTAGGAGCTTTAGTACAGTTTCAAAAGAACTTACTATAACCGTAGATGTCCTGCTGATCACTATTGTAGTATTTCTTCCCACCCTCCTTCCCATCTACTCCTACTTGCTTCAACTTCCTTTTTCTTCCCTTCTGCTTTAAGCTGTACTTACCTACTTGGAAACAGGGAGTTTACTTACCTATTCACGCTACACTCCTAGCTGATCAGTCTCCCTCTCTCAGTAGGCTTCAGGTTTTAGAGATGGTCTGAGGTACACCTATATCAGTCTGTATACCCCTACGCTTCAAGCTGAGGTTGTGCATCAGACCTACATCCTTGGGGAAGGTACACAGGATGGATGTCAGTTGTGACTAGGATTATTGCAGCAGTGATTAATGGGACATCTACTGTTACTGTAATTTCTTGCACAACTGTACTTTTCCTTCTTTAGAGTTTTTTATAATGTTGGTATGAACTGAATAAAAAGAGAAAGTATGCACATTTTTTGTGCTGTTATTACTGTAAGTTGTGAATTTATTCAGGAACTGACAGCAGTTATGAAGTTTCCATTACATGCAAATTAACATTTTTCCTTTTCTTGAGAAGATTATGAATCTGCTGAAGATTTTGAGATCTTATTAATTTTGTGTAGTTATATTTTTACATGCCATTCTCAGTAAGGCTTTTTAATTTTTTTTAAACTGGTGATAACTCTGAAGGTTGCACAATTTTTTGTCTTCTTTTTTATGTTTTATATCCAAGTTGCATGTTTGTGCCAAATACATATGTATGTTAACTATGGATCAGGTGCAACTTGAACTGTTACATTAAAGAGAAGTTAAATCTAGCACATTAAGGAATATGTGTTGACGCTGGTAATAGCTTCATCTAATGAAAATGTTTTCAGAGGTTCCCAGGTAGTTTTTGATGATGGGCATTGAAGTGTCTTTAATTTTTAGTGCTTTTTCTTTCTCACCCTTTTGTCCATCAGGTCCTCCCCATATGGTTTTTGAGCCCAGGTTTGTTTGTGCTTTTGAGAATGAGAGCTGTACCTGTCTCTGAACAACAAATGACTGGAGGGAGTTGTTATCCAGGTAGCCGTGGAAGAGTTTGTGCCACTGCACATTCTCACTTGTTCTGCTTGGCTGCCATGTGGTTGTGCCCGCATCCCAGTGGTTTGATCTGGTTTCTTTCTCTACAGACTGGGGCAGACTCTAATTGTCCTCACTGCAGGCAAGTTTTCTGTATTGATCCCCTTATTTCAGCTCTGTCACTGAGATCTTTGACTATGGAGTTCTCTGTTGTGTCCCTAACTCCCCCCCCCCCTTTAGCTGATGTGAGCACCTGGATCACTACAGTGATCTGTGCCCTTCCTAGAAGTACACATATTCCCACATGTACATATCATAATTGGCTTGGGAGCACCATGCCTGTGTCTTTTCGGTAATTACCCTCATCATGCAAGCCTATACTTGTAGGGGAGTATGTTGGTCACTTGGAAGCACTGCTTCACTCCCCTCCCTCATATGAGCAAACTGTATGCCATTTATTCCCCTTCTCTCCACTCACACAACTAGAGTATAGAAGTTGCTACTCAAACTTGGTTTTGACTTGCCGTCACTCTGCAACATAGTCTTTCTTTACTGTCTTTTTTTCTAATAAAAGGTGCGTTATTTAAACCAACAGAAACATTGCCATACAAGTTAAAAGCAGTAGAACTTTAGACTTGTACACCCCCCAGATGACTAAAACCAAACATCATAAAACCAAAACAAAATAGTAAAAATAAATAAATTTTTGGTATGTCAGATTAGAAATATGGCTAATTCTCGTCTTATGTTCAAGTCGGTCTGTAACAAGTCTAGTGTCAGAGTAGACATAGTGACCGTCCAGAACCAAAGGCTATCTCTAATATTCTAACAGCTTTAAGCAAAGTTATCAGAAAAAAAGTCTGTGAAAACAAGCAGTACACTAATGCTCCTTTCTTAAGAATTATAGGAACTACAAGATAAGTCTTGCACCCGTTTTCGCCTTGCCAATACTCACCCTTAGAGTGTACCTCCTTTTTCAAGGAGGCTAGGCAAACCAAAGGTGAACTTGTGAATGCCCATCCAATTATCCATTTCCCATTTGAAGGAATATAGTGCATCACACTGAAAGGGGGCATTATATTCAATATTTAACCCTAATCATTGCTGAATATAAGGGAACAATGACCTTTAGCAGTTAGCTGTGCTAAGTAGAAGGGCATTCTGACTTCTGTCTGTGTGTTGATCAAAGGAGGTGTTTAATAACGTTCTCATTTTGTAGTGGACTTATGCCTATGTTGTATGCTGAGAGATCCCTCATTCCAATTTTATTTTAGATATCCAAGGGGCCACTTTTTTAACATCATCCTTTCTTGCCAAAGAGTTGTCTGGAATTCTGATTCCTACTAGAATCTTAGGGGTGAAGTATCTTTCCAGCTGTAGGTGATCATCTTTATGACCACAAAAACTTAACTGGGTTCAGTCTACTAGGTAGCAAGACATTTCAGTGTGGTAAATTTGTTTGTGGGCAGATGGCTTAAGTGAATTTCAAATTCAGAGGCATATGGTTGTTGAAAATTCATTACATGCAGTGTACATGCATGCTGGCAGGAGAAGTAGTGTGTGTGTGGTGCTTTGCTGTCAGTACGTGCATGCTTAGCTACAATATGTTAGTGTGCTATAGTTTTGAAGAAATATTACATGCTCCTGTAGTCATATTCATGGTCCAGTATGTGTTTTAGGCAATGTTCCCGAGACATTGCGAAGCTGACAGTCTACACACACACACCCTCAATAAAGGCAGTCTTCATTGTACACTGCATTTTCACTGCCTCTGAATACCTACAGGTCTTCCTGCTGCTGGTGCATTACATTGCACCTGCTTTCGTTTATGCCATTATTTCTTTTTTCCCTTACTAATTGAAGTTGTAGGCATAGTGTTGCGCGGTTATCTGTGTCCCACAGTCAGTTTGTGTTCCATGTGTCTTTGCAGCTAAATTTCACTTCATATGTCTCTTCAGTAAAGGTACTGCAGGAAAATTTCTTGTCATCTGACAGCCTGAACCCAAGTTAATCTGCTAGCCTGTAATAAATGTGAGGTCACCAAAAGTTCCTTTAGTTTTAACCACATTTTGAAGTATGATGTTTGGTACCAGTTCTCTCAGACTTTCTTGTCCTATAGTGTTCTCTTTTTAGTATATCTGTGGTTATAAACACCTTGAATATTATCTGCTACAACTCTGATGTTCATTGTGTTTCACTGTTGCAGTCATCACATTTTGGTTATCTGCCTGCAGGTAGCTTTCAGCCGGCCTGAATGCCAGAGTCTTTGGATTTCTGCATCGGATGCTGTCGCTTCTTCCATGACATCAGGTCTTCAGGGGTATAAAACATGCAGCCGATACCATTATGTCCGCCTTTCTTGCTGGGCGGTGCCCGAAGCAATTCGCTAGTGCCTGTCGGTCAACTCCTGAAATTTTCGTTTTCGAGTTTCAGACCTGAAGTCTTCAAAAAGATAAGTACCCTGTTGGGGATCCTTTTTTCTTGCTCTAACAGTTGTCAGAAAAAATTGACAATTGTTTGTCTTCCACAGGCAAGACAATTAACAATTGTCTTGCCTTTGGAAAGCAAATACCTCATAGAAATTTTCATTCTTACTTCGTCACCTGTTTAAGCCCAAACCATGACGTTCCTCGCTGTCTGTTTTGTGCCTTGTTCAGCGCCAGAACTTTTCGTCATCTGGCTATTTTTGTAGCTAAATACTTTTGTTCTCTATCTCTGTACTCCAAAATAGCTTAGTTAAAACTTCTGACTACCCATCTTCTGAAAAAGCATAAGGATAAAGACAGCGACAGACCACATAGGTCCAAACCTGCAGACGATGCTTCCGATAAGCTAGTCGCCAGTACTCAGTGAGGTGTTTTCGCAGCCCCTGATAACCGCTACTACAGTTTCGCAGGCCTCTACGGAGACCCATTCGGAGTCTGGTAATGCCGCGAGATGCTTCTTCGACTATGGAAGTTGCAGATGTGTCTACCTTGGATGGGTCCGGAGCCGCTGTGTAGGCACCGGCTTCTGAGGATATATTCAGGCCTATCGATTTTCATATTAAACCGGCGACTTTGTTTCAAGCTAAGAATACGGAATTCCTCGGGCCTAAAGCTCGCACTAAGCCTAGAAAACCGATGACCAAAGTGCATTCTCAGGCCCATATGCCTCAAAAACAAATGATTAGAATGGCTGAAGACCTTATTACCTTAATTAGGGGAAGCCAGTTTTCCCCCTCTGAGACCTAGAACTGATTTTCTTTCTGATACTTCTGATCAGGAATCTGATATCTCTGCTCATTCTGACTACCAGGATTTACCCTAATCTACTTATGAGGATTCTGATGCAGAGGAATCCCGTTCCCTCTGCCTTCCCTTCAGAAGATTTTTCTTTTGGTGAAACCTTGCATACCCTTAGGGAGCATTTCTGCTGGGAAAGCCAGGACTATTTTCAGTCCAAAAAGAGACTTAGGGAATTTTTAAACCTACCTCAACCCTCTAGGTATCCCTCCTGTTCTGCAGATTGTTGATGTTTTCTTGAAATCCAGCCTTAACCCAGACAGTTTTCCTCCAGCTCCCATGAAACCTGACAAGGTACTACAGAGTATCTAACTCTCTCAAATTCCTTTTCAAGAATCCTACTGCGGATCCAGATACCATTTTCAAAGGACCAAAAGGCATTAAGGCTACTACTGCCAAAAATCCTACCCCTTCTGATAGGGATTCTAGAGCTTTAGACAGATGGGTTAAGAAGGTATATACTTCTGCTACTTTGGCCATTAGGGCTGTAAATTGTCGGTTTCATATGTTAAAGTATCAGCAGCATATTTTGGGATTAATTAAACAGAAAATTATGTTGATTCCTGATTGTGCTGAATACAAAAAATTACAAGAATTAATGCATTCTGCTGACCAAGTAGGTAAACATACTTTGCAATGTGGTTTTGATGCTTTAGAAGCATCTTGCAGGGCTGCTGTCACTGGGTCTGTACTTAAAAAGCATGCTTGGCTTAAGGAACAAAACTTGCCAGATCATGTTATAAAGCTAAATTACTGGATGCACCCTTAGACCAAGAGCGCCTTTTTGGCAGTAAAGCACAAGTCCTCAAAAGGATGGAGGAAAAAGCTAAGTCTATGCAAACTGTTCAAGATTTCTTACAAGTACAGCCACCTAGATTCAGAAAACCACAGTGGTAACGTTGTTGCCTCACAGCAAGAGGTTCTCCCATTTGATTCTCGGCTGGAGCACCTTCTGTGTGGAGTCTGCATGTCCTCCCTGTGGTTTAGTGGCGTTCGAAAGACATGCATAGAATGTGTCTGCCTTCGCTGAAGGTTGGGCGTCGAGCTGGCACCTTGGCACCCATAAAACATATACTGCCAATCAGAGGACCAGAGTTCCAATGTGGCGACCCCTAACCAGGAAATGCCGAAAGAACAGCAGCAGCCACCTAGTTTCAGTAGGCATTGGCATTCAAAGAACTGGTCTTTTCCAGCCCCTTCCAGGCTTTCTCATTTCAAACCCAGGAGCAGCAGACCACCAAGAGTTCAGTCTCAGGCTGTGCACAGATCTAAGCAGTGGGGGACCCCCAGTTCCAAAGCAGGGAGTAGTAAGCCACCCCCCTATGGACAAATGGCACAATGACTTAACTTTAACTCTACCAAGCCTTGCTCAACTACTTGCTCCCTTAGGAGGAAAGCTCACCCGGCATGCAAAAAACTGGGAACTCATTACCCAAGACAAATGGGTTTTAAGCATAGTTTCCCTAGTATACAGATTCCACTTCCACTCCCTCCCAACCCCAAGTGGATGGCCAGACCTCCCCCCAAACCAGTTGGTGGAGGCCCAAAAACAAGTACGCGCTCTCCTTCGTATCAGGGCTATTCAGCCTGTCCCAATAGAGCAAAGTGGGGACAAGGTTTTTATTCAAGACTGTTCCTGGTTCCCAGAAAAGAAAACTCCTGGCATCCTATCTTGGACCTTTCTATTCTCAGCACCTTTCTGGTGGTTCTAAAATTCAAAATGCTAACTCTTCAGCAGCTGGTTCCTATCCTAGCCAAGGATGGCCTGGCTGACAACCCGACTTAAAAGAAGTTTACCTGCACATCCCAATAAGGGAATTCTGCAGAAAATACCTACACTTCAGGGCAAGCTCCTTACACTATCAGTTCTCTGCACTGCCCTTTGGCTTATCTACTGCGCCTGGGGTATTCACAAAGTCCCTAGCTCCAGCAATTGCATTTTGCAGGCAGAGAAATCTTCAGATTTATCCATACTTGGACGATTGCCTTTTTCAGACAGAGAGTCAGGACTTGTTATTACAGCACCTGGCATTTGTAAAGAGACTTCTAACTTTACTGGGGTACACCATCAACGAGAAGAAATCACACCTATTACCCTGCCAACAGGTTGTATTCCTGGGAGCAAGCTTGAACACAACTTCCTAGATGGCATTCCTCACTCCCGAGAAACAAGCTCATTTGACAACCTACTTACTACAGGCCACAAAAACCCAGCTATCTGCAAGGAAAATCCTGCAAGCCCTGTGGTTCATGGCCGCTTGCATTCTGTTAATTCCATATGCAAGACTGTATATGATGAAGCTTCAATATCATCTAAAAAGTCTATGGTGTCAACATTTTCAGGACCTGGAAACAATTTCTATCATTCCTTGTCTAAGGGCCAAGTTCCTTTGGTGGGCAGAGGCTTGCTACCACAACAAAGGGACTCCCTTTCACTCTACCCCCTGCCACTCAAACCCTAACAGTCACATCAGACTATGCATGGGGGGCTCACACGGCAGGGCAGTGCATTCAGGGCAAATGGAACCCAAAAGAGATGCTCCTGCGTATCAATCAAAAAGAAATGTTAGCTGTACTGACAGCCTTCTAAGACCTTGTTCTTCCAGGACAACTATTGGTAAAGACAGACATCACCACAGTTATTTGGGACATAAACAAGCAGGGGGTACCATTCCTACCCACTCTGCAGACTAGCCATGGCTCTGTGGAACCCAACCTTGAGCTACCAAGTGAACCTACAAGCTCAATTCCTGCCAGGCAACTTGAGCAGAAATCTCATGGACCCACACGAGTGTAAACTGGAACGCAAGATATTCAAGCTCTTGAGGAACAAATTGAGGACACCAGAAGTAGTGTACAAAACCACCATAAAAAGCAGGACCAACACGAACAGATGCACAGAAGGAATTTATTCTGGTACCTCGGCTTCCACAGCCTTCAAAGGAATAATCATTCACTACTAACTGCATCATTTTATATATATTTACATAATTGATTAATTATTTAATTATTTAATTATACTAGTTGAATAGAGAACACCATAAGATGAAATGAAATGAAAAGAACCACATATCAGGAAAAGTTACAGACCAAAAACAATGCACACACATTTTCTGAAGTGTTTTTAAGGAAAACAACTCAGACATATAACTACATATAAATTTTTTAAATAGTTAAATTATTTTCAAGATTCAAACCTTTTGGTTTTAAAGTGCCATAATTAAGAATAAACATACTTTCCAATTTTAATAATTTATATAGGAAATTCCCATTAGTGTACCTATCAGGTCTAGCCAGGGCACAAAAGAAGAATGAATCCATCTTACCATTATGTAACATATGAAAATGTTCGGAAACAGGACTTTTCCATTCTCCTATTTCTGATGTCACCCTTATGTTCCATGATTCTTAACTTTAGTTGACGTTTAGTTTGTCCTATATAATATTTTGGTGGATTACATCCACAACCTATAATGTAAACCACTCCACAAGATCTACAATTAAAAGTATCCAGAGCTTGATATTTAATACCATTAATGTAATTTCCTGTTAGATTCCTGACATTTTGACAAATTCTACATTTTCCACACTTAGACATACCCTTTAATCCCGAAATAACACTATCCCTATTTAGTCTAATCTCAGATTTAAATTGTAATTTCTCTTTCAGATTTGCATATCTACCGAATGAGAAACAGACCTTACTAGGAAATAAATGACCAGTTTCATCATTTTGATGAACAAAAGGCCACAAAAAATCTACTATTTCTTTGAGAGGAAGAAAAAGGGGAATATTTACTAACATAAAAGATTCTATCCTCTTCATTTTTAACAAGTGTATCTGTCCTTTGTTGATAAGATAAATCAGTCCTTCTAGTAAAAGAGTCAAAGTTTCGCACTCTATTACTACTATTCTTTACTGAAATTTCCGAATAGCCCCTCTCCAAAATAAATTCCTTCTGTGCATCTGTTCGTGTTGGTCCTGCTTTTTATGGTGGTTTTGTACTTTGCTTATTTCACTTGGTTGTGCTGTGACACCAGAAGTAGACCTGTTTGCCTCCCCTCAGAACTACCAGTTGAACAAATTCTGCACCATAACTCCCCACAGTCAAGCTTGGAAAGTGGATGCCCTGTGCTTTACCTGGGAAAGCCTCTCAGTTTATGCCTTCCCCCTCTGCCTCTCCTCTCGAAGGGTCTACTAAAGATCAAACAGGAAGTAATGACAACACTGATAGCACCAGACTGGCTACGCCGGCATTAGTACTCCCTTTTGTGCAGTCTGACAGTGCTACACCCTTGGCACCTGCCTCAGACCCCTTCCCTGCTGTCCCATCAGGTGGGCCAGGTTCTGCACCCTCAGCTTCAAACCCTGAACCTTGCAGCCTGGCTTAATTCCCTGAGCTCACCTCCAGCAGTTCTCAGTAAGCAGGTGCTGGATGTCATTCTTGAGGCAAGGAGGCCTAGTACTAGAAAATACTATTCAGAAAAGTGGAAAATATACTGTTCCTGGAGCCAGGCTCAGGGGATGGGCACAATGGTGCCCAGTTTACCTCATATTCTAGATTATTCAACAGAAATGCTCCACAAGGGCCTATCTTTCTCTTCAATTAAGATTCATGCCTCTGCTTTATCAGCACATTATAATACTGAGCCACCTCTTTTCTCTCATCCCCTGCTAAAACAATTCCTTAGAGGGGCCACAAATTTAAGACCCCCCCCCCCCCCGGAGGGCTCCCACTCCAGCCTGGGACCTTAACTTTGTATTGGCAAAACTCACTGTTCCCCTCTTAGAACCAGCTTCTACAGCAGAGTTGAAATTCCTTTCTTGGAAAACAGCTTTACTTCTAGCCATCACTTCAGCAAGAAAAGTGTCTGAACTGCAGGCCGTCACGGCAGTGGAACCCTTCATTGTCTTCCATGCGGACAGGGTTTCCCTCAGGACTAATCCATTCTTTATGTCCAAGGTGGTGTCTAGGTGTGGATTTAAATCAGTCCAGTCATTTGCCTACCTTTTTCCCTAAGTCTCAGAATAAAGGGGAAAGGAATACTGCATTCTCTGGACGTAAACAGTTTAGATTCTATTTGGACAGGACAAAGCCTCTTAGAAAATCTGACCAGCTGCTTAGTTCGCTTTGCTGCAGGGGCAGAGAGGAAGGCTATTTCAAAGCAAACCATTTACAAATGGATAGCACATTGCATCCATTTCTGCTACAGACACCCTGGAAAACCTACACCACAGGGGATAAGAACACATTCCACCAGGGCTGCATCTACTTCTACTGCATTTTTCAGAGGAGTCCCTACCAGGGACATTCTGGAAGCTGCAACCTGGAGCTCTGTTAATACTTTCACCAAGCATTACCACCTGTCTATCTTTAATAAATCCAGAGCTGAATTTGCCACAGCAGTCTTACAGGGCCTTATTGCTAGCCCTAATGCTCTTTACCTACCTCCACCCTTTCTTAGCTTTGGGAATCAACCCAAATGTGACGACTGCAACAGTGAAACACGAAGAACATAGTACAGTTGTGTACACTTAGCATAAATGTAGATGTTGGCGTTTATTCACTGTTGTAGGTCCTGGTTAACCTCCCTCCAGCACCCTGACTTTTGACTTTCCTCCTTGTTTTAGCATACATTATATCATGTGTATTTGCTTTTTGCTGGGGGTGTTCCATACCATATAACTGCTTCCTATTGTTGGGGGCAGCTGACATATGGGGCAAGAAAAACTGATGGAATGATGTCGCCTGCATGTTTTATACCCCCTGACGATCTGACATCATGGAAGAAGCGACAGCATCCGATGCAGAAATCTGAAGACAAGGGTATTCAGGCCGGCTGAGGGCTACCTTCAGGCAGATAACCCAAATGTGATGACTGCAACAGTGAATACACTTGAAAATCTGCATTTATGGTAAGTGTACACAACTTTACTTTTTGTCATGTTCATCATATGTATCTTATATGTTCATTAAGGTCATGTTGCTCTTATTTCACAGATCCTGTTATAAATTCTTTTAAGTCTATACTGTTTGTGTGTTTTAGTTTTCTGAGTTGTACATAATCTCTGATACTTGCTTCCATTCATCTGTTTTGCTTGTTTATTTGCTGCCGTTTGTGTATTCAGTTTTATGCATGCATCCAAGTGTACACTACAGTTTGTCATTTCTTTGCTTTTCCCCACATTCCTCTAAAAATGGGCTTTGTCAAGTAGGACTGACCCTGTAAACAAAATATAAATAAGTTCATAAAAGCAAATGCCTTAGCAGTCTCTCTGGATTTTTACCCCGTATGGGTCATGCAAAAAGTAATATGGTGCGAGTCATCTGAACTTTAATAGGCCAGTAATATATCAAGTATGCCCTGAACATTGGTCATGCAGGAATCTAGGCGTATTGCTCCTTCTGAGACAAAGGAGTCTGAATGGATTTAGAAGTCTTCTCTTCAGTACAAGCATGTTTCCATTTGATTTTTGTCCTTCTCTTCCCCTCAGCTAGCTCCCCCTGTTTCTCCACCTTACTACTTCTCTTCCAGACTGGCATCAGATCACATACTCTTGGGGTGTTTATCATTTGTCAGGGATATCTCATGGTTTGGAAATCCCTCTTCCTGCTCTGCCATTCTAAAACCTTCCCTAGAAGAGCATCACTTGCTAGCGGTTCTACAGTCCCTTCTGCATCAGGGCACCCAATCAGCCTGTTCACCCACCTTTGTAGGAAAGTGATTTTACTTCAGAATATTTCTGTTCCTAGGAAAGATGGTACTTGAAGGCAATTCTGGGTCTTTCTCTGCTAAACACTTTTCTCAAGGTTCCTCATTTTCAGATGTTTTCTCAGTTCTTGTTCCCTCCTCTTCCATAGGTCTTTTTGGTTTCTCTAGACCTCAAGGATTCATACTTTCACATCCCTGTCCACTGTCTGTTCAGGAAATTATTTTCATTCCTCTGTTTCTTCCTCCAATTTTCAGTTCTCTGCTTTGCCATTTGGCCTGTCTTCTATCCCAAGGCTATTCACCCAAAGCCTCACTCCTGTCATTGCTTTTTGCAGATTTCAGGGGATACAGATTTTTCCCTATCTGGATGTCCTCTTTCAAGCTCCCCCTCTCAGTAGTCTGTTGCAGGATCGCCATTTTACAACTTGTCTGTTACAAAGTCTATGGGTTTCATTGTAAATAAAAAAAAAATCAGTTCTGATACCCTCTCAGGATCATGTTTTTTCTCTGGTGCAGGTTTCATACTACCACCATGCTGGCTTCTTTTCTTTTTTCCAAGATTTTATCTCTGAGAAAGTTTTACCAGTCTCTCCTTCCTCACTCTTCTCTCACTGCCAGGTGAATCTTTAAGGGTTCTAGGAATTTTGGCCTCTACTATTGCCATGCTTCCTGTCGGCAGCTTCCATATGAAGAAGCTTCAGTGGTACCTGAAATCAGAGTGGCTTCAGCATTGCCATCACTGGAGTTCCCTGTTCCTTTAAATTCCTTGTCTCAAACTCAAGCTTCAGTGGTGGATTCAACAACTCTCTCTCTGAATCCAGTGCTTCTCTTCCAGCTTTGCTTTCTTCTCAGGACCTGTTCTAGATGCCTCATACTTTCGGTGAGTGCTTCTTTTCGTGCCCTAAAGATCCAAGGTCCCTTTCCTCCTCATCAGAGGTCAGATGTTATCAGTGTAAAAGATGAGAGCTCTCCTCCTGGCTCTTCAAGCTTTTTATTCATTTTCCACTCTGGCCCTCTCAAAGTCTTCACAGACATACCACTGTCATGTGGTAGGTCAACAAGCAAGGTGGGGGGGGGGGGGGGTACGAGGTCCTATCTGTTTTGAAGATTAGTTTTTCAGGCATGAGATCTAGCTATCTAATATCAAGCGATTCTTTAGGCTGTTTACATTTCTTTAGAGCACAGATTAGTGGCAGACTCCTTGGGCAGGTCTAGACCACAGGCTCATGAATGGATGCTTCACAAAGACATGTTTCTGGACATAGTCCATTAGTGGGGTAATCCTGAAGTAGATCTTTTTACCCTTCTTTCTGAACAGGCAACTGCCTTTATTGTGATTGCGATTGTGTACCGAGTCCTCTGACCTGGAAAATGGATGCCTTGCCTTTCCTTGGAAATGAATGTTTCTTTATGCCTTTTCCCCTTTTGTCTGTTGCTATGAGTTCTGCAAAGGATCTGGCCCAGACAGGTTTGGTTCCCTCTTTATCACTTGGTGTGGGGCAATCAGAAGAAGATCCCTTACTGGGGGGGTATCTTCTCACAAAAGACAAGGGATCGCTTAACCATCCTCACTTGTCCACTCTTCATATGACATTGTACGTGATAGGGGTTTGATTCCTTTTGGGCAGCTCTTTTCTAAGGACGTGCTCTAGGTTCTACAGGAGGCCAGGAAACCCACTACTGGAAAATTATACCTATCCAAACGGAAAAGATTTTCTCTGTGGTGCTCCTCACCATCAGGATTTCCTCTCTGTGGAGATGTTCATCATGTTACCCTGCTGCAGTCATCACACTTGGGTTATCCTGTCGTCAGGCGGTCCTGCAGTCGGCCGGAATTCCTAAGTCTTGGTCCGGCGTCAGTTGCTGTCGCCTCTTCCCTGACGTCAGTGCGCCAGGGGTATATATAATGCAACCGACGCCATTTTCTTAAGTCTTTCTTGCCGCGCGGTGCCCGAAGCAGAAGCAGTTTGCAAGTGCCGGTCGGCCGACTCCTGAGATTTCCAATTCGAATTTCAGACCGAAGTCTTCTATAAAGCTAAGTACCCCGTTGGGGAAACTTTTCTTGCCTCAGACAGATTAACAATTGTGTTTCTTGTGGGAAGCAAATACCTCATAAGGATTTTCATTCTTATTGCATACCTTGCCTAGGCCCAGACCACGACGTCACTACTTGTCACTTTTGTGCTAGGTTTAATAAGCGTACTATTAAAAGACGCTTTGATTTCGCACGACACTACTTCGGTAGGAAATTTAACTACACCATGCCATCGGAGCAGCCGACTACCGGCGTACACAAAAAACGCAAGGATAAGGACAGACAGTCCAGGCCTAAGCCAGATTCCGAGGCCTCGGCTTATCCGGTCTCCGGTCCTCAGTGATGCCCCGACGCAGCCCCTGACTACCGCAGATCTGGACCCCGAGACCGCTATGGAAATTTTAGCGGAATGCACCAGGCCGATGCAGCCATTTAGTTCAGACCCTTCTGACGACATTGCTACAAAAGACGTCGGTGCTACAGAAACGCCATCGGTTTCTGAAGGTGTTTTTAGACAGACGACCCTCACCATTAAAACGTTTTCTAAGTCGAAGACTCCTACTAAATCTAAAAGGACTGCACTCCAGTCTCCTGTTCAAGGCCCCATGCCTAAGAAACAGATGCTCAAAATGGCTGAAGATTTGACTTCTTTAATCAGGGGTTCCCAGCTCCCTCCTGACAAAAGGCCTAGACAAGAGGAAGATTATGCATCCTCTGAACAAGTGTCCATTTCTTCAGACTCCTCTGAGGACCAAGATTACTCCTTCTCTCCTTATGCAGATTCTGATGCTGAGGACTCTATTCCCTCAGCTTCTCCTCCTGAAGACTACTCCTTTGGGGAAACTTTACACACTATGAGGGAACATTTTCATTGGGAAGGTCAGGACTACTCTGACTCGAAGAAAAAGCTCAGAGAGTTTCTTTTACTCCCCAAACACCGACCTCTTGCCATCGCACCAGTTTTGGACGTTGTGGATGATGTCTATTTAGAATCCAGTTTGAACCCAGACTCTCTACCTCCTGCTCCGGCTAAGCCTGACAGATACTATAAAGTGCCTGATTCCCACAAATTTCTTTACAAAAGCCCTGTAGCTGACCCAGAAACTATCTCCCAGGGTCCCAAGGGGGCTAAGGCTTCTATGGCTAAAAACCCAGTACCTTCTGAGAGGGATTCCAGAGCATTAGACAGGTGGGGGAAAAAGGTTTACACCTCAGCCATACTAGCTATGAGGGCACTGAATTGTCAATTTCACATGCTTAAGTATCAGCAATTCCTAATCTCTCAGTTAAAGCAAAGAATAACCACTCTCCCTCAACAATCTGAATTGAAAGAAGTACAGGATCTGTTGCACGCCACTGAGCAGGTGGGCAAACATACCTTACAATGTGGGTTTGATTCTTTGGACGCCTCCTGCAGAGCAGCTGTCACTGGGTCCGTTTATACGTAGGCATGCTTGGTTAAAGGAACAAACTCTGCCTGATCATGTTAAAGAAAAATTACTAGATGCTCCCTTACAGCAGGATGTTCTTTTTGGAGTTAAAGCAGAAGAAGTTTTAAAGAAAATGGAGGATAAGGCAAAATCTATGCAGACAGTCAAAGATTTCCTACAGGTACAACCCCCTCGCTTCAGCAGAAACAGGCCAACAAAAAATTGGTCCTTTCCAGCTACTGACAGACCACAGAGGGGTAAATAGACGCCCAAGGGGCAGAGGACAACCACAAGCACAGTATAAACCTTGCCAATGGGGCACTACAACACTGAAGGGAGGAGAAGACAGGTCTCAATCCACCAGAAGGCAAACTCAATGACTTGCACCTCATCTGGCCAAGCAATACTCTCTTGGCAGCCCCCTTGGGGGGGAAAACTCGCACTTTTTGCAGACAACTGGCACATTGTCACAAAGGACAAATGGGTCCCAAAACATAATTTTACGAGGATACAGATTCCACTTTCACACCTTGCCAATGAAAAGAGGAATGCCAAACCTGCCACCAAATCAATGGGCAGAGGCACAAAAGCAAATTACAGCTCTCATGGACATGAGAGCCATTTAACTGGTACCTACTCGAGAGCAAGGACAAGGATTTTACTCAAGACTCTTTCTAGTGCCCAGAAAGGACAATGCCTGGAGACCATTCCTGGACCTTTCAATTCTAAACACTTACTTGCAAGTGCTCAAATTCAAGATGCTAACACTACAGCAGCTACTTCCCATGTTGGGCAAGGAAGCATGGCTAGTAACGTTGGACCTCAAGGAGGCATACCTGCATGTCCCTATCAGACAAAGTTGCAGAAGATACCTCCGTTTCATTGCAGGTTCAACCCATTACCAATTCTCTGCACTGCCCTTTGGCTTATCTACTGCACCCAGAGTCTTCACAAAATGCCTGGCACCAGTAATTGCATACTGCAGACAAAGAGGAATTCAAATATATCCATACCTGGGCGACTGCCTCATCCAAGCAGAAAGCAAAGACCTTCTCTTACATCATCTGGCCTTTGTAAAGCATCTACTAAACTGCCTGGGGTACACAGTAAACGAAAACAAGTCAAAACTAGTACCCTCACAAAAAATGACATTTCTGGGTGCCAGCTTGAATACAACGGCCAGAAGGCTTATCTTACGCCAGACAAGCAACTACAACTGTCTCAATATTTCAAGACAATGGCAACAAAGACCCAATTAACTGCAAGAAAAATTCTGCAGGCCTTGGGCTTCATGGCATCTTGCATACTAATAATACCATTTGCAAAGCTGAATATGAAGAAATTACAGTGGTACCTAAAAAGCGTATGGTCTCAACACAGCCACAGCTTGAACACAATGATATCTCTCATTCCCTGCCTACAACAGGAATTTCTATGGTGGTCACAGGCATGTCACCTCAACAAGGGTCATCCTTTCACCTTGCCCCCAGCCAGGCAAACTATCACAACAGATGCTTCAGACTACGCCTGGGGGGCACACATGGCAGGGCAATGCATTCAAGGCCTATGGACTGCAGATCAAAGAAATCTGCACATAAATCAAAAAGAGATGCTGACTGTACAGAAAGCTCTGACAGCCTTCAAGGATCTATTACATCCAGGACAACTTGCAATAGACGGACAAAACCACGGTAATGTGGTACATAAACCAACAAGGGGGTACACATTCCTATCCTCTATGCAGGCAAGCAGTGATCTTATGGAACACAGCTCTGGTTTACCAAGTTCAGTTACAAGCTCAATTCCTGCTAGGACAGAAGAACACTTTGGCAGGCTACCTCAGCAGAAACATCAAGGATCCCCACGAGTGGAAACTCGATCCACAAATATTTGCAATGATAACTCAAAAATGGGGCCTTCCAGACATAGACCTGTTTGCCAGTCCTCAAAACTACCAACTAACAAAATTTTGTACAAGTACATTTCACCATCAAGCTTGGAAAGTGGACGCACTCTCTTTCATTTGGAAAAACCTGACAGTATATGCCTTCCCTCCATTGCCTCTCCTCACAAAGGTTCTTCTGAAAGTCAAGGAGAGACCACGACTGATTCTCATAGCCCCAGACTGGCCACGCCAGCACTGGTACCCGCTATTGAGAAATATGGCCCATGGCCCACCATGGATATTGCCTCAAATCCCACATTTGCTCACACAACAAAACAATCATATTCTTCGCAGCCAGCTCAAAACTTTAAATCTGGCTGCATGGCTAATCAACTAAACATCCAACCAGCTCCTCTTTCACAAGCAGTTCTGGATGTTATTCTGGAAGCCAGGAGGCCAAGCACCAGGAAGGCTTATTCGGACAAATGGAAAAGGTTTTGTGCCTGGAACCAAGCTAAAGGCCAAGACACATTTCAGCCTCACATGCCTCACATTCTACAGTATTTAGCTGAGATGTTGCACAAAGGACTTTCTTTTTCCTCCATTAAAATCCATGCTTCAGCTATTTCAGCTCACTAGAACACGGATCCACCTTTATTTTCACATCCTCTTCTAAGGCAGTTCCTCAGAGGGGCAAATAACATTAGACCACCCAGGAGAGCTCCTACACCAACATGGGACCTCAATTTTGTTCTGGAAAAAACTAACGCTACCTCCCTTTGAACCAGCTTACTCTGCAGATCTTCAGTTCCTATCATGAAAGACTGCCCTGCTCCTAGCAATAACTTCAGCTAGAAGAGTCTCAGAGCTACAGGCACTAATGGCAGTGGAACCTCTCCTCATTTTTCATCAAGACAGAGTTTCTCTACGAACTAATCCTTCCTTTATGCCTAAGGTGGTTTCCAGTGTGGCTTTAAATCAAACCATCCACTTACCCACCTTCTTCCCAAATCCACAGAACAAAGGTGAGAGACTCCTGCTCTCTTTGGGCATTCACAGGCAACTTCGTTACTACTTGGACAAAACTAAGGCTTTCAGAAAATCTGACCAGCTCTTTGTATCCTATGCTACAGCTTCTCAAGGGAAGGCTATATCAAAGCAAACCGTTTCTAAATGGATAGGTCATTGCATACGTTTCTGCTATACCCATCATGAGAAACCAGTTCCTGCTACCATTAGGTCCCACTCTACCAGGGCAACAGCTACCTCTACAGCCTTTCTCAGGGAGGTTCCAACCAAGGATATTTTAGAAGCTGCAACTTGGAGTTTAGTACACACCTTTACCAAACACCATCACTTACCTCATTACTGTAAGACCAGGGCGGGCTTCGCCACTGCAGTTCTGCAGGGCCTTATAGCCTCCACTAACCCTCTATGATACCTGCCCCCTACCTTAGCTTTGGGATTCAACCCAAGTGTGATGACTGCAGCCGGGTAACACGATGAACATAGTACAGTTTTGTACCTACCATAAATGTAGATGTTTGAGTGTTCACCCTGCTGCAGTCCAGGTTAACCTCCCTCCATCCCCTCTGATCTACTGACTAAATCTCTTCAATACCTTACTGATGTATTTGCTTATAGCTGAAGAGATTTTGTGTTTGTGCAGAGGTAACTCCATTTGGTACTAATTTCTGACCACCTTTTTTGGGGGCACCTGACACCTGGGGCAAGAAAAACTGAAGAAAATGGCATCAGTTGCATTATATATACCCCTGGCGCACTGACGTCAGGGAAGAGGCGACAGCAACTGACGCTGGACCAAGACTTTGGTATTCTGGCTGACTGCAGGACCGTCTGACGGCAGGATAACCCAAGTGTGATGACTGCAGCAGGGTGAACACTCTAACATCTACATTTATGGTAGGTACAAAACTGTACTTTTCCTCTGGTTCTCTTTGTGTGATATACTCCGTGTTTGGTTAGTATATTGTTCAGTTAAAGCTCACCTATCAACAATTTATGCTAGTCTTCCCTTGAATACTCCATTGGCCTTTCAGTTTAAGGTCAAGCAATTTCTTTAATGCATTCTTCATATCAGGCCTCCCAGAAAGCCTGTTCCGCCTTCTTGGGACCTCTGTTTTGCACTTGAAAAATTGATGCAGGCTCCTTTTGAACCTGCTTCTTCAGCTTTTTTTGCAGCATTATACTTGGACTGTTCTTTTGGCTGATCAGCCAAGAGTGTGTCTGAACTTCAGGCTGTCATGGCTATTCCTCTTTTATTTTTTCACAGAGAGAGGGCATCTCTTTGAACTATTCCTTCTTTTAAGCCCAAAGTAATTAACGAGTTCTCTTAAGCTGTCTATTCACTTAACTTCCTTTTTACTTTCTGCACGATTTTCCGTTGAGAAGGTACTTCATACGTTGAATCTGCATATATAGCTCAGATGATAAAACAAAGGTTAGTCTTTTTGTTATTTTCATCCCGGGAGTATTGGTTTGGCTGTTTCTATGCAATCCATCTCATCCTGGATTTCTAAGGCCATTTCCTTTTATTCTTTTCATGGCAAATGTATTTCTTTGTCTGTAAAGGCACATACGGCTAGAGTGGTTGCCTCTTTTGGTGCCTTTTTCAAGGGTTAAAATAGCATTTCCATCCATGAGGCTGCTACTTGTCCTGCTGTTCACTTTCACTAAACATTATACATGTATGTTATTTCCAGGGCCAGGGTTAGTTTTACCAGGGTTATTCTGCATGGTTTATAGGGGGCTCTTTTGTGCCTTCCTTTTCCCAGCCACCTTCTCTCCCTTGCTTAAAGTATATTACAGTAGTGGTATAGAAGGACATACAATTGTGTAAAATCTTACTGTAATAGTAGATGTCGTCCTCTT
Organism: Protopterus annectens; assembly: GCF_019279795.1. Taxonomy (NCBI): domain Eukaryota; kingdom Metazoa; phylum Chordata; order Ceratodontiformes; family Protopteridae; genus Protopterus; species Protopterus annectens. Next base: position 620,015,650 of record NC_056733.1, read on the forward strand.
CGTTGTTGCAGTATTTGGTCCCTCCCCCCTCTTTCATAGCCCTTACTCTTGTTTCCTTTTCCTTCTGAGTGTACACTGTTCTATCTTGTCCTTGGGGGTGTACTTTCCCTCCTGGGGCAGTTCTGAGTGCTTGCATCCATATGTCACCTTTATGCCGTACATCTTGTATGGGGAGCACATGATGTCTGGTGCCTGTGAGATCTAAAGGCTGTTGGGCTATGCTTTGCAGGAAATCTCTTGTGTAAGAAATACTGCAACAGTGAAAAGAAAATAATCTACTGGTATGGTAAGATTTTACACAAATGTATTACTTCTTTGTAAGTAACACTGTAGGAAACATTCAAATGGTTGAACAATCTTAACCTCACTCCTTTCACATAACATTAAAAATCAGGATCCTTGTTTCACTCGAGTGCGGAAGTGCAATCAAGTTCCAAGCTAATTTAGCGTGATCCCCTGCCCCTACACACACAAAGTGTAATATATATATTTCACTGCTTATCAACTCTGAATCTGGAGGGAAAGCTGTTGGTGCACTGGCCACATATAATGTAGGGTTGTTGAGGCCAAATCACTGCTTGGACCCCTTCAAGTACTGATTTCTGCCATGTGTGAAAATAATTTTGAATCTTATGTAATATTTTCTGATATGTAGTGTATACAGTGCTTCAAACTCAGGCCTAACTTAACTCCCAAATATCTTATTCAGAGGTTATTAGGCTAGTGGCCATAGAGCCTTTATAAGCCTAGCCAGCCATGTTAATCTTGGATTGTCCCAGTTGTCCTTGTATAGATGGACATGCTTTACAGATCAGCACTGACTACTCCACTCCATGAAGGGACATGGGTGCCACCCCGGGATGAATTTGAGGTCACCTATCCGTTTGTCCAGGCTGTGCTTGAATAAGGGTCATTGAGGAGCTCTGCTTCACAAAAGTTGGAAGTTTATTCCAGAGCAATGGCAATCTCTACGAGACATACCTGTCTCTCCAGCATGTTCTGTTAATGTTACTGACAAGGTTGAGAACCCTTGCATGAGTGATTCTAGTACCATTTGATTTGCAGATGGGCTGCATCATTTCCATCAGGTCAGAGACTGCCCTGTAGGCCAGGCACAAGTCTTCTCTCAGTAGCTTGTATGATACAATGTAGAGTATGGTTTGGAGGCCCTTTGTCATTATAGTGAGAAACATCTGTGGTGTCTCCAGTTACTGTAGGTGTCTGGTGATATGCATGCAGAAGGGAGCATTATACTCTTATGTCTAATAGGGTCGAGTAAAGTGAACTTATAACATCCTTAGACCTGGATGCTATGCCTTTACTTATGAGAGATGTGCAGTGTAGAGGGCTTTCCTTTCCACCGTGGAAACCTGGTGGTCAGAATTGAGATTGCTGTCGACTTGTGTTCCCAGATCTTGCACCACTGAGTTTGAACTTGGAGGGGTGCTGTCAATATTGTAATTAGTTGGGAATTCTACTTTGCCAAATGGGATAATGGAGCATTTTATTTGCACTTTGTTCTAGACCATGAGTTTGGCATCAGTCAGTTTGTGTTAGTCCCTCCTTTAATGTGTCACTGTCATTGGAGGACTCTGTGATTGTGCCTAGTTTACAATTTTCACAAAATTAGTAAGCCAAAGGCCATATACTTTAGCCTGGACTTTGAGAAATAAATTCCAAATAGTAAAGGGCCCAGTACAGATCCTTGCGATATGCCACCAGTGACAGGTCTATTGGTAGAGGTGGAGTCACCAGTTTCGACAGTGTGTTCTGTTGGTGTCAATTGGCTACCCATCTGTTGACATAATTGTTAATCCCCAAATGGGAGAGTTTCTCAATGATACCAGAGTGGGGGTAATCGTACCTTCCAGAAAAACTATGCATTCTTTTAGAAAAGTAGTTATCAATTTGTTCTTTCCACGAGGTAGATGGTAAATATTAATCAACATCAAGCAGTAACAGAAACCTGGTTCAAGGCTCCCGAGAGCACCCCAGCATTACCAGGTTATACCTCATACCATGTTTTTCAGCCCCAAAACTTGGACCAAACCACAAAAGGAGGGGGGGAGTATCAATATTCGTCAAAGATACCCACACCTCCAGGTTGGTGGCACAGCACGAAGCATCAGAGACTATCCATGTGCAACTAACAGTGGGTAAAACTGCCTTCCAGTTTATAGCCTGCTACAGACCACCCTCCCAAACCCAGGAACCCCACTCTGCCTTCCTGAGAACACTGGAAAAATATGAAGGTCTCTCCAAACACCATTATATTGGGTGACTTCAACTACCCAAACATGGACTGGGAGCATTACTCTAGCTCCAACACCCTAGCCCAAAGGTTCCTAGAATTTATAAACTCAAATGCTATGGAACAACTTGTTGCCACTCCCACAAGAGGGGAAAACATACTGGACCTGATCATCTCCAACATGGGGGACTCTATGCTCCAGACCAGAAGTGTATCCCTCACTGGTAAGATCAGACCATAAACTAATCTCACTAGATATTCACATCCCGACCCCAGCCCCTGCCCAGAAAACCACATTGAAAAACTTCTTTAAAGCAAATTTCACACTCCTCAAAACCGAGGTTGAATCCTTCAAAGCCCCCGGGCCTGTGGAAAATACGGCCCAGACCGCAGAATCCTTTATAAACGCATTCTATGAACACCTTCAGGAATGCATGGATCATGCAATCCCAAATAAAACCAAGACCCAATCCTCCAAAGTTAGGCGTGCTGTCTGGTGGACCCCAGTCATAGACAAACTATACAATAGAAGGAGGAAGCTACTACATGATAGAGCAAAACCCCAAAAAGGGAAGGCATCTCTCTGATCAGTATTAGCAAAAAACTACGGGCACTCATAAAATCGTCTAAGGCCAGCTTCGAGAGAAAAATTGCACAGGACACTAAGGATAATCACAAGGCTTTCTTTAGTTATGTTAGGAACCTGGGTGGGAATTCCCAGGTATGCTCAGAATTAATCCAAAATGACAAAAAATACACCGAACCCACAGACATTGCCAACATCCTAGCTGACAGGTTCAGCACAAACTTCTCCCTCCCTTCCCCACCAAAAGGGAAAATATCTATCCCAGCAGAGTGCTGCCCCCCTGACATCTCTGTTGCTCAGGTAAGATCTGCCCTTTCCAAAGCAAAAAAACACAGCATCAATGGGACCAGACGGTGTCCCGGGCTGCGTCCTACATGAACTCCAAGAAGAACTAAACCCAAACATAAAACTACTGTTCAGTCTCAGCCTTACTACAGGATATGTACCCAAAGAGTGGCGTACAGCAACAGTGGTCCCTCTCCACAAAGGTGGTGCCTCAATGGATCTTGGAAACTATCGCCCCATAAGCTTGACTAGCTTGGTCTGCAAAGCTATGGAAAAGATTGTCATGGACCTCATAAATAAAGATATTGGGGACCTACAGACACTGGATCCTACCCAGTTCGGCTTTAAGGGCAGATCCTGCCTGTTAAACCTGGTCGATTTCATTGAAACAGTCACCAAGGCCATTGACGAGGGGAAGGTGGTCCACACAGCCTACCTGGACCTTGCAAAAGCCTTCGATACAATACCCCACTCGAGCATTACAGATAAGCTCACCAGCTTAAATATAAACCCCTATGTCACTAGATGGGTTGCAAACTGGCTCAAGGACAGAACCCACATGGTTAGAATTGCTGGAGCCATGACAGACTCCAAACCAGTTACAAGTGGCGTCCCAGAAGGCTCAGTCCTGGGACCTCTCTTGTTCGGTATATATTTCTTGGAGGTACAGGCTAACACGGAAGGACTGTGGCTGACCAAGTTCGCAGATGACTGCAAACTGTGCGCCATAATCGACTCTCCAGCCGACACAAGCATCCTCCAAAAGGGCCTCATAGAAACAGACAACTGGTGTCAGAGCCATGGCCTCAAGCTAAATGCCAAAAAGTGTATAGTCATCCCTTTTGGCAAAAACAAAGTGCCCACAAATTACCACATAGGTGGTAATCCAATAAGTACCGAAGAAGTAATTAGGGACCTGGGGACCCAAGTTGATAGCAATCTCTCATTTGACGACCACGTGGCCAAAGTGGTTAGAAAAACATTTTATATAGCCCACCTAATCATGAAGGGATTCACATCTAGATCAGGGGAGGTAATCGTGCCTCTTTACTCATCCCTCATCAGGCCCATAATTGAGTACAATGCCCCTTTTGGGATGTACCTTACCAGACACCTGCAGCAACTGGAAAGACCCCAAAAGTACCTCACCAAGAGGATCAAAGGGCTCAAACAGATGCCATATGCTGCCCGGTTAAAGAAACTCCAGCTCTACTCAGTGGCATACCGCCTGCTCAGGGGCGATCTGTGCCTTGACGTATAAAGCCATGTCAAACCCGGAATTAATGGACATGCTGTACCTCAGAAAATCCAAATCCCATCGAGCTACACGCTCGAGAGACTTGAACCTCAGCACTGAAATAAATAGGACATGCTGGAGGGACAGATTCATAACCCAGAGGCTCCCTTCACTCCAGAATAAAATCCCAGTCCAGGTTAGGCAGAGTCCCTCATTTCCTCTCTTCAAGAGGAATCTTGATGAGTGGATGGGCGATAGTAGGTTTACCCCGGGTATCACTTCTGTGTCACTGTTAGACAGAGGCACAGTATACTAACCTCGAAAAAGGGCATAGCAAAATTCATTTAAAATGGGTGGCAAAAGCCAAACACTCTGGCTAGGCTTATAAATGCCCTAGGGCAGATAGCCTAGTATGAACCTATGAACATAAGGCATTGCCGAACTAGTAGTTCCTCGCACATAAGGAATGCACCTTCAGAGTCGTATTGTTTTGCTAATATATTGTTATAGGAAAACAACACAATCTCTTGGTGGGTAAACCTTCTCTGGTCTGGTGTGGGATAGTGTTTGTAAGAGTAAATCCCTCACTTGTTCCAAGGTTATTTCAGAGTTTCTTTGAATGAAGCCATCAGTCTCCCAGTGTTCTCCAAGACTCAGAGCCATAGAGAAAAAGATTACTTTTACTCTGGAGATGCTGTTTACTTTTATGTTCAGACTTGGAAAGGTCAAATTGTGTCAAACAGAATTTTCAGGTTGGTTGTCCCTGGCATTTGTGTTTTGTTATGGCCACCATGATAAACCACTTCCAGGCAGCTTTAAAGCACCCATTCTGGGTCTTGTCTTGATGGCAAATTGTAAAATGGTGGATTCTAGAAGCTTTCCTAGAGATATACCCATACAAGGAAGTATATACCACATTTTGTTTAGATTCATGACTGGCTTTGTTAGGCCCATTTTCCTGGGTCTTCTGGATCTGTATCCTTCCTCCCAAGTTGTATAATTTATGGTATCCTACCCATAGGTTACTGTAGCAGTGGGAATGATGAACATGGTACAATTTGTTGCACTTTACCATACCAGTAGATGTTCAAATTCCTCACTTTTATATTAACTGCACCCACCCACCATCCCCCAGTGGTATATTGCATTGTCTTTCTTTTCCAACAAATAAGTAACTGTATACTTGGCCTCAATTAAATAGTTCTGACGATTTCCCACACTGGCTATTTGTATTTTGGGTAAGACGCAACCCAGGCTTCTGCAACCTAAACAACTGTACTTAATTGCTGCAAGAAGCAGTCATGCGCAAGTCCTTGTGTATATTCCTTCCTACATTTTCTATGAAGTAAATACTCCATTGTGAACTTTTATGGTTTTTCTTAATGTTAGATTTTTTTGTTTGTTTAAATTTGGACTTTGCAGATTTCAGTCTTCCCGGGTTCTTTATATCCCCGAGAAATGTATTTTATTATATTGTACATTTGTTTACTGGGAAAATCCAATTGGGCAGTGATTGCTTATTTTCAGCAGAGACACGGGGAGAAAAGCTCCATAAAGTTTGTCAAAACAAAAGAACATAAACAAATTAGACAAGAAAAGAAACTTGCATGCAATATATCTAACCAAAACTTTTGTCATTATGGAAAAGTAACTTACAAGAAATTAGAAAGCTGAAAACAATTTGTTAAACCAAAGAACATAAAAACAATTTAGAAAAGAAGTTCCATACAATGTCTGGCCCCAAACTTGCAACAATTTGGAAGAGTAAGTTTGGTCAGAGAATGTCACAGGAATAGTAGTAGCACAGTGAGCAAATTGTTGGAATAGTCATGACATTGTTATACCTAGCAGCTATATTCTGGAGAAAGAAAGAAAAACTTAGTATGATTCCATAGATGGGTATAGCTTGTATTACACGGAATTATATGGATTTGGACCTGTGGTATGACACTATAAAAGATGTAATATTAGTTCAATATATAGAGGAGTTCTGGAGTTAGTGTGGGCTTGAAGGAGTTAGCCTGGGTCAGAGCATGTACATATCCAGGACTTGGTGAGATAGGGTTTTAGTTGATTTTTGAAGCTAATTTTGTTGCTCTGTATCCTTATTTCCAAGTGGGAGGGAGTTCTACATTTTAGAGATAGTACATGAGCAATGGGAATCACCTGAGGTATGTCTGCTTTTGGATACTGCTAGTCCATTGTTGATGGACCTTAGCTGACGGCTGTTGGTGTAACCTGGCTAAAACCAATAACCAAAGATAACGAAATCACCCCCCCCCCCAGTACAACATCCTTAGACTGGACCAGATCTCCAGGAAAGGTGGTGGGGTAGTTGTACTATACAAGTCTACCCTAACAAGAACAATTGACACCCAACAGCCACCCCAGTTTGGCAGTGCAGAAATTCTCATCACCAAACTAATAATAAACAAAAATAAATGCAGATACATTGGCTGCATTTATATTCCACTGGGCAAGAATGTTAATACTGTAGAAAATATCTTTCATTGGCTAGCTTCTAACTATCTCCAGGAAACCATGGTCTTGGGGGACTTTACCATTGATTGGAACACCTTTTCCTCTGAAACTCCCTCCACGGGTTTACTTTGTTCATTGCTACCCCCACCAGATTTAGCAAAGATAGTCAGATAGTATCCTCAATTGGATACTTAACAGCCACCCCCAAACGTACAAGTCAGGTACATTACCCAGTGATTTAAGTGATCCCTGCCTTTCCTATACATTATTAGGCTCAAAGCTGACATTCCCAACCATTCCACCTACAAAACTATAAGAAATGTCAGGAACTTTAACCTTGACAATGTCCAAAAAGAACTCTCAAAGCATGTAATTGGAATGTCTTGAAATGACTCCCATTACAAGAAGCAGTTGAGTACTTCAATACCAAATTTCTGGGTATCCTTAACCACCATGCTCCTACCCGTAACAATCCGAGTAAAAGCCACGGTTGCACCTTGGCTATCTAAAGAAACAAAAAAAAATTAAACTAAGAAACAACGCCTGGGCCAGGTGGCATGTTACCAAAGCCCCTCTGGACCAAGTAAGATACCGGCAGCTAAGGAACCAGACCAAAAAAATCTGTCATTCTAGACAAAAAAAATCACTACACCCTCCTACAACAAAGATATCAGCTAAAACCTCAAAAGTTCTGGGCTGGTTTTAACCATCTTCTCCATCCAGGCCTATTCCGCCACTCCTACCACATCAGCTGCCCTTGATAAAATCCCCTGTTAAAATTGTAAATAGCTTCAACTCCTTTACTGAAACTATCCAGTTTCTAGCTACCCATCTCACTCCATTGGACACAAACACCAGCTCTGGCACATTTAGCCCTGATCCACCCAGCACCCGACCCACCTTTACCTTTCAAACCATACCTTACCAACCTGATCTGAACCTTACTCAAAAAGCTAAAACCTACTACACTAGCTGCCGACCACTTCCCAGCTGAATATCTTCAAAAAGCAGCTGATGCCATTGCACTTCCCATTTTTATTCTGATCAATAGATCCGTCTCAGAAGGATCCATCCCAGCAATATGGAAAATATCACATTATACCTCTCCATAAAAGAGGAAGTTCCACAGAATTATCTAACTTTAGACCTATAGCCATTCTTTCACCACTAGCTAAAGTCATGGAAAGATGCATTCACAAACCATGCAGTTTTTTATTCAAAACGGAAAGCTCGCCAACTCTCAGCATGGCTTTAGGCCATTCCACAGTGCCACCACGGCTCTTCTGTCTTTCTCTAATGTTATCAGTCTTCATCGTAACAACAGACAACTATCTTCAGCACTCTTCTTAGATCTCTCAAAAGCTTTCGATATGGTCAACCATCAGCTACTGCTCAATACCCTACAAATCATTGGTTTAGACCAAAATGCAATGCAGTGGTTTCACTCCTACATAAGTGGTAGACAGAAGGATGTCTTATGGCAGAGCATGCTGTCATCCCAACTTCCTCTAACCCTAAGTGTCCCACAAGGGTCCATACTAGATGACCTTCTTTTCTCTATCTTTATCAGTGATCTGCACACCACCGTCCCAGGAGCCACCTGCATCTAATATGCAGATGACTCAACACTAATGTGCTCCGCCTCCTCTCCTACACAACTTCTAACCCTCATCCAGACCACTTTCAGCACAGTAGAAACATGGCTAGCTAATCGCCGCCTGCTTCTAAATCCAAACAAAACCAAGCTACTACTTTTCTCCCCTAACCGTAGAATTCCTCCTCCTTCCTTCAACATCAAATCTAGCAATGACACCATTATCTCCCCTGATGACCATACAAAGCTTCTAGGCGTAATAATAGACAACAACCTTAAATTTGATAAACATGTCAATCACACTAAGTCCGTCAACAAAAAACTTGGCTTCCTGTACAGAGCCAAGCCCTTCCTCACCCCCCCCCCCCCGGCTAGGATAGCTATTGCAAAATCACACCTCCTCTCTACCATTATGTATGCTTCCCCCGTACTCACCAACCTATTCCAAAACTAATCTTAAATTCTCAGAATGTTACAATCATATGCTTTTAGGACCCACCATTGCCAGAACCTCAAAGCACTGAGATGGCTAGAATATCCTACCCTTCTACAGTTCAACTAGCTTATAGTAGCTTATAAAATACTCCATCAACCTGATAAGACCCCTGCCCTCAAAAATATTCTCAACCCTCATAGTGCCCCCAGGCCATTATGCTCAGCTGATAAACTAATGATACTGACCCATAAATCCAACAACTCTGCAGGCGATGCTATATTTGCCAACTCAACCAGTAAAATCTGGAATCTACTCCCTACTATAGTTACCAAGGAAACCTCACTACCCATATTTAAAAGAGAACTCAAAAAATACCTTGCATGTCATTGGCTGTGCTCTTGCTCTAAACCTGGCTAACAACTTCACTAATGCACATCTTGCTACTCAACCTTCTGTTTAGCCAAGTATCTATGCTTCATAGCATTTGAATGTCTAAGTATTGTGAATTATGAGATCTGATTGTATTCTATGTTCACATTTTCTGATACGTCTTTGCTAGTCAGATGCAAGTCTGCATATTGTGTACACTGATATCTGCCTGTATTCTTTGTCTATATTTTTCTAAACATGTCTACCTGAGTTTATCACTCAGTGATGTATGTTCTGTCTTTTTTTGGTATGTGGAGCTTTTCTCCCCGGGCCTCTGCTGAAAATGGACATATATCCAGTCGGACTATCCCGGTCAACAAAGGTAAAATAAATAAATTAGGCCATATAGGCCTGGGACTTTGTTGGAATAGTAGAGAATTTAATTGAGCTAAAGTGAGTTGGTTTAGAGATAGAAAGTTTGGTAATTCCGTCCAAGGCAGTTTCCAAAGAGCTTGACAATGATGAGCTCTAAAGGCAGAGTCTGTTGCGAATTTAGCTATCGTGTTATAACAAGTGGATAATTTGGCGCCTTTAAAGAGGGATAACTAGGATAGGAAAAGCAGAGAGTAACATGAAGAGAAGGTGGGTTCTTGCTATAGCAGTTTTACTATTGTAAGCCAAGTAGTTTTTACATCTGTAGAGTGTGCCCAGTTTTTTTATGCACTTTTGTTGTGGTTTGAGCTGTGTGTGTTGAATTTCAAGTTTTGGTCAGTGATGACACCTAGTAGCTTGGTATGTGCATCTGAGGCAGTAACTGTAAAACGGGAATGGAGTCTGTGGCTTTGGAAGGGTGAAAGAACATAAGCGAAGTTATTTAAGGGTTGAGTATTACATAGTTTGATAGCCAGTTTTCAATGGCTGTTAAGGGTTCTTGGGTTATTTTCTGCAGAAGTTGGAGAGAGGGGGCTGAGCAGATTGGGGTCAAGTCATCGGTGTATTGGACTAGGCTTGCATGAAGGGAGGCTTTATGAAGGTTATTGGTGAATATTGTGAAGAGCAGGGGTCCGAGTATAGATCCTTGGGGCACTGCTAGGTTGACAGGGAGAAGGGGGGATAGTGTCTTGCCATTTGACAGCTTGCCGTCAGAAAGATAGTCCTTAAACCATAGGACAGCAGAGTTATTAAGTTTAAGTTCTGAGAGAACAGTTAATAGTTTGTTATGGGAGACTGTATCAAATGCTTTGGAGAAGTCCTGAAAGACTGATGATACCAGAATGTCTGCATTCCTCTGTTTGATGTGGTTGGTGAAACTGATGGGCTCCGGTGGTGCTGTGGCCAGGTCGAAAACCATGTTGAGTTTCAGCTTGGCGATTGTTAGAAGGTATTTTACCAATTGGGAATGTATACATTTCTCTAGTAATTTTAAGAGTGGGGATAGTATGGCTGTTGGACGGTAGTTGGATAGCTCATTCGAGTTTTCACCTTTGTGTAAAGGTATAATATGAGAGATTTCCAAAGGAAAATTACTTTTTGATCAGAGATTGATCTGTTTATAATTAGAGACTGAGTATGAGATAGCTTTGACTGTTATTTGGAGGTATTCAGCTGGGAGATTATCAGCTGCTAGGGTTGTGGGGCTTTGGACAGGTATCTGAAGATTGTACTGGTCTGGACTGGTTGGAGTGAGTAGTACTTGTCATTTGGGGAGCTTAGGTTTAGGAGGGTTGTAGTTGAAAAATTAGTTGATAGTTTTAAGATGGAGTTGGTAAAATATTCGTTGAATTGTGTTGCAATGTTGTCTGTGAATGCATCAATGTTTGGGGATGGGGTTACCAGTATTACCAAGTTGGAAAATTTTATTTATGGCAGCCCAGAAGTTTTGAGGGGTAGTGTTGTACCTACTTTGTATATTGGAGTAGTGTTTTTTCTTAACCAGTCTTATTTGTATTGTTTTTTTTTGCCTTATTTCTTAATTCAAGAAATTGTTGCCTTTTAGTTTCAATTTTGTTATGTCAAGTGTCCCATGCTTTGATTTAGTAGAAGCTGGATGCTTTTGGTGAGCCAGGGGGCAGAGATGAATGAATTCTTCTGGGGGGGGGGGGGGCAAGTTGGTCAAGTATGTTGAGAAAGGTGGAGTTAAAGTAGTCTACTGCCTTGTCAGGGGGGAGGCTGTATAGGGGGGACCAGTTGCAGTGGTTTAGTGCTACAATTAAGTCATCGGCTCTAAAGTCCTTTTTGTAACATACATCTGAATGAGCTAGTTTTGTGGGTTTTAGCTGTTGTCTTAACAGAAAAGTAGGGAGGCAGTCACTTAAGGTGCTAAGTAATATACTGGAGTATTGTGACATGGCTGGACGATTAGCGAGGATCCAGTCTAAAATAAATTATTTTTTGTTAGCTCTGGTTTGGATAATCTGAGTGAAGCCATGAAGGTTTATATGAGTAGTGGGGGCGGGGTGAATTAATGTCCAGTATGATAAAATTACCTCGGATAAGTGTTACATGCTAAAGGGAGTTTTTGATACCCAATGGATTTTGGATTATGGATTCTAGTGTATTAATATTGTCCACTGGAGGAATGTACAGTCTTAGTATGTTCACTTGTTTTTGTGGGTTAATTTTTAACTTAGCGAATTGGGTTTCAGCATTACTGAAAGTAGGGATGTTTGTTAATAAGGTCAACAGGAAGGTTGTTTTTGAAAAGCAGGGCGACACCTTCACCTCTTTTGGATGGTGCATTCTTTTCTAAGTAGGGTGTAGCCTGGAGGGAGTATTTCATTGTCTTTTATGTGGCTTAAGCCATGTCTCAGTAAGGGGCACAATGTCTGGGGCATAGAAGAATAGGGGTGCATGCAATTCAGCAATTTTGTTAAGCATACTTCTTATGTTGATTGTTGACTATTAGGAAGTCGGAGGGTTTTCTAAGAGACATTGGGTTAAGTTTAGCCTGATTAAATGTTGCCTTTGGTGTTAGAAGGACCAGGATTTGGATGGATGTCGCCACTTAATATCACTTGAGAGGCAAAGTTCACAATAGTCTGGAGGTATTTATTGGGTACATAAGTTGTATTATAGGCAGGTGTAACCTTTTGAAGAGGTTTGGGTTATCTTAAATGGTTGTAGCTCCAAGTTAGAGTGATTGTAGATAGTGGAGGAGATGTGTAACAATGCTGAGGTAAGTAGGTATGATTGTATAGACCTGGGTGGGTGATTTACTATTTAGATTGATATTGAGGTTAGTTTGGTATGAAGTGAGGTGAGTTACTATTGGGAGAGTTATAATAGTTAAGGCAAGTAAGGAATACATTTTTGACTTTGTGCTGTTTAGTTGAATGATGGGTGTGTAGAAGGAGGGGAAATGTAGATGGTAATTGGTTAGGGAGGATATTAGGCTTGGGGTTTGTGATTGTTGAGGTAATTGTGGTTGTGTGTGAGATCCTGTATTATAAGTGGTTTAGTGACGGAGCTAGTTATTGTGGGTGTGGTAAAGGTCTATGCTTTCTAACTGGATGCCTTTAGAGGTTGGATATGTGATGATAGCTGCAAGTTAAGAGAATGGGGGTGAGTGGGAATGGGGCATAGGGGAGTAGTGGAGTGAGCCCGAGTGAAGCAAGGGCAAATGGAGTGGGTAGAACCTGAATTTTGTTCACAGTGAGAAAAACTATGTAAAACTTTTACAGGTAGGATGATGGACTAGAGTGATAATTAGAGTAAGTAAAACACTGTATAGTAGACATACAGGGCTCATAAATAATGTGGACTATTTTCATGCATAACTGAGCAATGTGTGGGGGAATGTATAAACCTAGAGCAGATAGGCTGGATTAGATTTAGAGAGACTATCAATGGGGGAGGTGGTAGAGGCATTCTGGTGATGTGTTACAGTTAAGCAGTAAACTGTTAAAATTAGGCAAAATCACATATAATGTTCTGGAGAAGCAATTAAATGTTCCCAACTAGTCACGGTTCACGTTTGCTTCAAAAAGTTGGTGTGTGTGAACTCTGTCAGGGGAGTTTGCAAGTAGGAGCTGTATTACTATTGTTGGTAGCTTGCGACAAATTATTTCGCTTGCATCTTACTACAACAGTGCAAGCACAGTGAGCACATGTACATCACCGGTAGTGCACAAATCTGAACAGGAGAGCGCATCCACACAAATTGATACAAGTGTTTCAATGGAAGACAAACACCACTAAACTGCCTCTCTGGTTTTTTTTTGGAGGGGGGGAGGGAACCATAACGTCTCTGTCTACACACAGTGCTGCTTTAAGAAAAATCTGCATCAGAGAGCCCAAAACATAATGCGCTCAATGACAGCAAAGAATTACTGGCATTAACCCAAGGGCTGCCAGCTGCCAAAGAGGCTGATTGTTAAATGTCTCTTGGCAGAGTATGAGGCCTTGGTAACTACTACTGTCCTCTAAGGCTTTGTGGATGCTGTATATCCTAGGTGATATTGACTAGTCTGCCATCTTTTTACACAGACTTTACTTGCTGTGTTCTTGCCTGTTCTGACCCTTGAAGACCAGCAATTAAAGCTTAGCTCCTGCATCTAAGCTTCAAGAAAAATGAGCAAGACGTCTCAGCAGTGTGCCAGTATCTGGGCACCCATAAATGAGTATCCATCCTTCACAAATTTATTACTATTTCATCACATGGGATCTCCTTTCCTGTACTTCTCTGCCCGATTGTGCAAGAGCCTTTGTCATCTTTGTTGCAGCTTTAGTGAAGAGTTTATATTTGCCTGCATTGAATGGCTTATCCTTAGTCTTGTTCACTTCTGTTGTACAAAACTGAGACCATCTCCTTGCAGACTTTTCAGACTGTGGAAGAGGCAAGGGTGACTTGGTATGTCCAATGTAGATCAGTTCCTCCATTTGTATAGGCTGTGACACAGGTGGTGGAGACCATCTTTTCAGGGGGTCTCCCGTCTTGAAAACATCAGCTCACAGGTGAGGCTAAACCAGATAAGAGAGCATTTTAAGTGGGGCTTCAGACACATCTGAATCTTAATAAAGGTTTTAGGACCTTCTGGAGCTCAAGCAACATAGGCTCCTTGCTGTGCCATTAGTTTTCCATGGTACTGAGGATGTATTTGAGTCGACCTCCCTAGAGCCCATGTCTCTGACCATAAGCCAAAGAAACTGTGCTGTTTGTACAGGTCCAAGAATCTGTAATATACTTGACCGGCTCCATGGCACTGAGGGTCAATTCTGTTACTGCTCTCCATGTGACTCCTGTTTGATTACTAGCATTGGTGTTGGAAGGACTGAACAAGGGAGGAAGGGGGGAGTGGGTTGCCTATGCCTGCTTTCACTCATTTCTTTTGGGGGTGGAAGGCTGCCTAGGCTTACTGCAGTATCAGCATCAAGAGGCTGAAGAGCTCTGCCCTAAAAACAGTGTGTTGCTTGGTTGGGCATTTGCTCCTACATAAAAATGCACATTTCCCTTGGGCAGCAGTTACTGAGCTTACAAGGCCTGTGTGGTGAAGGGATTAGTGCCGACTCTCTGGCAGCAATATCATATTGCACCAGTGTCCTTGATCTCCTTATTGTGCCCAGACAATGTTTGGATTTGAGTTGATCCCGGAGGAGGCAAGGATGGGTCTGGTAGACCTAGTGAACAAGGAAAGGAAGTGGTAGCATGTGATGGTCTGCTGTGGAAAAGCAGATCATTTAAAAAATTTAACTTACCTGTGCAAGAACTATGTAGTGGATCCTGCAGTAGTTTCCATGGATGCTACCTGGGTCAGAAATCTTAATTATTAGATAGATTTGGCAAAAAGCTGTGCATTTCATCCTTGGTTTTGAACTATAGTCAGTGTCTGATACCAGAGGAGCATCCTAGTGGATACATCAGGTGTAGTATCACAGTTCTAGGTTGAGGAGGTGCAACTTCTAAAGTTGGGAGTCATGCTGAAAAATTTGCACTAGAGGGCCCAAAACATGCGCTCATTGACAGCACAGAGTTACTGCCATTAACATAAGGGCAGCCAGCTGCCAAACAGGCTGGTTGTTAAATGAATGATTGTCAATATGTGTAGTAGGGGACCACAGCAAGCACTTTTACTTGACGCATGTCTGACTGTAGAATACAGGTGTTATAAATTATTTCAAGAAGTTTCTGGATATGGGCAAAAATGTATTAATTGGTTTCACTTTATAAGACTGTTTTAAGAACTGGAAGATAATTTAAATACCATGCACTCTGTTAAGCTTTTACTTTGTCATGTCCCAGTGTACAATGAGGAAGTTGCCTTTTTTGTAAGAAAACAGAGCATAGCTGATCAGTTCAGGAGGAGGGTGTTTAAAAATGAGCTGGTCTGTGGTTGTTGGAGTAGCAGCAAAGGTAGGCAACAAGACAGGAAAAAGGGGGAGGACGGTTTAAAGTAAAAACTGTGCAAATGCCTACCAAACTAAATCTCAGTTTGTTATGAGAGCGCAATGCGTCTTTGTCTTCAGGGGATAGTTAAAGCTGGTCTGTCATGGAAGCAGCATCCTTTACTAAGCTGTGTTTGAGGCAGACACTTGAACTGCAGTATGTACCTTTTCCAGATATTTCATCCCAGAGTTTTTGCTCATGATGAGCAATGAACTTTGCCACTGCCGTCTTACAGTGACTGTTATCTGTGCCCCATGGAGCACCTGCTGCCTCAGTACTCTTTCCATAGAGAAGGAATTTTAATACTGTAGAGACTCGTATGATGAACATAGTACAAATGTGTGAGGATACTTTCCATAACTGTCTTAAAGGTCAGTTCTGCAGTTGAGGTTTCTGTTGTCCTACTCACTTCTTGCCTTGACTACTATTTTCCTACTCTCTGACGTGGAATAGTATTTACGAAGGCAAGGCAGCACGCTGCACGTAAGGAGCTCCACACTGTCTACTAGAAGTCAGACTCTGGGGATCCAGCCAACCCCCCCCGGTAGTGTTCTACGTATCTCGCTACAAAAATTCTAGAAGGAAGGAGAAGCTACTCCTTGCTGTACATGGGCTTTGCCAGTTAGGAATATAGGCAGCTTGTTAGGGCCCCTGTGATGGAGATGCTGGTAGTCATCCAACTTAAACAGCTGATACTGGTGCAGGCAGCTGTCCCATTTAGCTGTCTGTCACGTGACTTTCTATGATGGGAAAGTAGACCAGTTTTATACTACGGATGTCCAAGTTCTCTGCAAGTCAGATCATAAAACTTAAGTGTTCTCTTGAGTTTAGTTCCATTGTGTAAGGAATTGTTGCAGCCATGGCCCTATTCAGGCATTTATTTTAATTTGAGTATACTCACACAACTATTTTTTAACCATTTCCTGAATTAGCTGGATTGCTAGGTCTGTATTTGATTTATTGTAAAATACTTGTCATTGCTCACTTCTTCTGCCTTTATTTCAGATTGCTGATGTATATTTGATTTTTTTGAAGTGTTTCTGATTGAGTATTCTTCATACTTGATGTTTTAGGGGAGTATTTCAGTCGCTCATTGAAAAGCATTTCCCAGCTCCTGACAGGAAGAAACTTTTCAGCTTACTTGGTATAGATTTGTCTGCTCACAGCAGTCCTGCATCTCCCATGGAAAGTCCGTGCACCGACAGCAAAGGAAAAAAACGGAAAGGTTGAAGTCTTTTTTGTATAGTGTGAATTATTTCAATTTTTTTGTGTGCACGCATTCTTGGTAATGTCATTGCATCCTGTAACTGTCTGATTTTGGTGTTGGCAGAGATGCGCTTGTGTTACTTGAACATTTGATAACCACATTCTTGGCATACATTATGTTCTAGCAGTTGCGCACCTCTTCCACTGTCCTCTGAAACTAAAGTATTTGTGTGTTTTTTTTTTTTTTTTTAAAGAGCCATTTTGTCATCACAGAGTTAAGCTTTCAAACCTGTTACTGGAACAGCAAACCGCAGGGTTAATATTGATTAGAAGTACTTTAGAAAATAATGGGTTGTGACATGCAGCATAATGATGGCTAGCTTTATAATGACAAAACATCTAACTCTTTCAGCATTTCCTGTAGTACTTTGCTAACCTTTGAGACCTGAAGTTCTAGACGTCAAGAAACTTGCTTGTGTAACACAAGAGTAGTATTTAAAACTGCCTGTCCTTATTTTTGATATGAATGGTTTTCTGTTTTTCATTGTACATGAACTAGATGGCACAGTACCGTTGTATCCATATTTTAGTGTGTGATATGCCCACCATGAAGTGCAACCTCTTCACTTTAAGAAAGATGTCAAAAGCATTTTGCTGTCTTATTTGTTATGTGCTGGTAGCTCAAAAGAGCTAATTTAATTATTCATAAGTGGCTGTAGAAAAAGTAACCCAAGTTCTTGGCAGTGTTAAATTCCATGTTACTGACTGGTGCCAGAATTGCAGGAATTAGAATGGGAAAGGAGTTGCATCAGTAAATAGTGGTACATCGGTTACTGTAGTTATTTGAACAGTTACCAAGTTTAAGTGAGCGACACACTAATTGCCATTCACTTAAATGATTTTGGGTTTGAGCAGGAAAAGCCAAGATGTCCTTCAAGAATGCAACTGCAGTCATAACATATGGGTTGTCCTGCCTCAGACAGCCCTCGGTCGGCCGGATTCCAAAGTCTGGGTCCGACGTCGGCTGATGTCGCATTTCTCTCCGACGTACATAAGCATCAGCCGACGCTATCTTCTTCAGTCTTTCTTGCCGCGCGGTGCCCGAAGCAGAAGCAGTTCGCAAGTGCCGGTCGGTCAGCTCCTGTATTCTTCGAATCCGAAGTCATCAAAAAAGCTAAGTACCCCGTTGGGGACCTTTTCTTGCCTCAGCCGATGTCAGAAATTACTGAAAAAGTAAATAAGTGTTTGTCTTGTGGTAAACAAATACCTCATAAGGATTTCCACTCTTACTGCCTTCCTTGCCTTGGCCCAGACCACGACGTCTCGGCCTGTGCCGCCTGTGCTTGCTTCAATAAGTGCACTCTAAGGCGCCGGGCGGAGTTCGCTGAAGACTTTTTCGGCAAAAAATTCGATTATACAATGCCGTCGGAACTACCGATATCGCAGACTCCTAAGAAACGAAAAGACCGGGACCGACATCCTCGGCCAGCATCTTCCACCGACACCACGCCAAAACCAACCGCGAGTGCCCCGGTTCCCTCTGAGGCGGTTATTTCACCGCTCCGAACCGAAGACACCACATTACCGATACCTCCGATACCGGAGACCACACCGACGCCAGTTATTGATTTTCCTCCGGATACTGAAACCGAGGAAATGCCCAAGACCATTGCTGTGGATAAGGTCACTCCTGCACGTGGAGCTGCTAGGCCTCCCATGTCCATGTCTATCAAGGCCTACACACATGCTAAGGCAGCCAGCAAGACCAAGCACCTTACTGCTAAAGCCTTACCTCAGCCTACTCCTGAAACACAAATCATGACTATGGCCGCAGACTTAATTTCCATGATCAGAGGTTCCCAGGCCCATCCTGAAAGAGGATCCCAGCCTCCTCCTGATAAGAGGCCCAGGGTTGAACCCTCTGACCCTCTCCCTTCATATGAAGATTCTGAGGACTCTGTTCACTCCGATAGCCAGGAAGAGCCCTTCCAGACCTATGAGGACTCAGATGCAGAGGACTCCATCCCCTCGGCCTCCCCTCCTGAAGATATTTCTTTTGGGGAAGTTCAGCATTCCATGAGGGAACATTTTAAGTGACAAGGCCAGGAATATTCTGATTCCAGAAAGCGCCTTCGAACCTTCCTTAAAAAGCCCCAACACAGGCCCTTAGCTATACCTCCTGTGTTTGATGTTTTGGATGATCTATACTCTGACTCCAGTGTTACCCCTGATACTCTTCCTCCTGCTAAGCCTGATAGATACTATAGGGTCCCAGAAACACATTCTCATTTCTTTAGGGCCCATGCTGTTGATTTAGAAACAATTTCACAGGGACCGAAAGGGGTTTCAGCTACCACCTCCAAAAATCCTTTGCCTTCCAACAGGGAAGCTGGGTCATTAGAGAGATGGGGGAAGAAGGTTTACACCTCCACTACTTTATCTGTGAGAGCTCTCAATTGTCTCTTTCATATGTTTCAATATCAGGATTACCTGTTAGATGATTTACAGAAAACATTGGCCTCTCCTGAAACTTTAGATAGGAAGTCTTTGCAGGAGGCTGTACATAATTCTCAGCAAGTTAGCAACCACTTTCTTCAGTGTGGATATGATGCATTGGAAGCTTCATGTAGGGCAGCTATGACAGGGGCGGTCATTCGTAGACATGCATGGTTAAAAGAACAACCTCTACCAGATCATGTTAAGGCAAAACTTCTTGATGCACACTTGGAAAAGAACAAGCTTTTTGGTGCTAATGCTAAAGATGTGTTAAAGTCCATTGAGGAAAAAGCTAAGTCAGTTCAGACAGTCAAAGATTTCCTCCAGGTTCAGCCACCCAGATTCAGCAGGAATTGGCCTTCTAAAAACTGGTCCTTTCCTAATCCTGAAAGATTTCAAAGGGGCAAAAGCAGGTGTGGCCGAGGAAGAGGACAATACAGAGGTTCCTACAGGGGACGACAATGGCAACCAGCAAACCAAAGAAGTGACACAGGGGTTTCTCCTGCCCCACAGGGACAATCTCATTGACTTTCCTCTACTTCCGCTAACCAAGGAGCAAACAGAAGCTCCTTTGGGCGGAAAATTATCTCTGTTTTCAGACAATTGGCACAGATTGACAAAGGACAAATGGAATTTGGACATTATAGACCAAGGTTACAGGTTCCACTTTCATACCTTGCCAAGAAAACAAGGCATGCCAAACCTACCACAAAACCAGAGGGCAGAGGCTATCAAGCAAATTTCTCTGCTTGCGCAGATCAAAGCAATAGAAAAAGTTCCACAACAAGAACAAGGCCAGGGGTTTTATTCAAGACTGTTCCTTGTTCCAAGAAAAGAAATTCAATGGAGACCAATACTGGATTTGTCCGCATTAAACACTTTCCTCATAGTACCAAAGTTCAAAATGCTGACTCTACAGCAACTCCTTCCCATGCTGGGCAAGGGGTCTTGGCTGTTTACTCTGGACCTCAAGGAGGCATACCTGCATGTCCCTATCAGACACAGCTGCAGAAGATACCTCAGATTTCTTGCAGGGCCAGAGCATTATCAATTCTCAGCATTACCATTTGGCTTATCTACTGCGCCCAGAGTATTCACGAAATGCCTGGCTTCAGTAATTGCTCATTGCAGGCTCCAGGGGATCCAAATTTACCCGTACCTGGACGACTGCCTCATACAAGCGGACGACAAACTGATTTTGACAAAAAACTTGAATTATGTAATACAATTGCTACAGGCTCTGGGATACACAGTCAACTTCCAAAAGTCAAGACTTCAGCCATCCCAGCAAATAACCTTCTTAGGAGCCAAACTAAACACAGCCTCTCAAATGGCTTACCTGACAGAAGACAAGCAAAAGAAGTTAACTCATTATTTCAAAGGTTTGGCAAAGCTCACCCAGATGACTGCAAGGAGATTCCTACAGGCCCTGGGTTACATGGCATCCTGCATTCTCCTGGTTCCATTAGCAAGACTACACATGAGAAAGCTTCAATGGTACCTAAAAAGCTTATGGTCTCAACACAGCAACAACCTAGAGACAACCATACCGCTCATTCCATGCCTACAAAAGGAATTTCTATGGTGGGCCTCGGTAAGCCAGGCAAACACAGGTATGTCGTTCAAAAACCTCAGATAACACAGACCATGACCACAGACGCCTCAGACATTGGATGGGGGGCGCACATGGAGGGCAGATGTATTCAAGGACAATGGTCTCCAAAGGAAACACATCTGCATATCAACCAAAAAGAAATGCTGGCAGTATTGCATGCCATCGAGGCCTTTCGACAACAACTTCAGCAAGGCCACCTGCTAATACGGACAGACAACACCACTGTGATGTGGTACATAAACAAGCAGGGGGGCACCCATTCTTACCCCTTTTGCAGACTGACAATGAATCTTTGGGAAAAATCACTGAGCCTAAACATACAGTTGCAATACCAGTTTGTTCCAGGCAAAGACAATGTGCTGGCGGACAGCCTAAGCAGGAATTTCCTAGACCCCCACGAGTGGAGGTTACATCCTGAAATCTTCATACGACTCACTTCGACATGGGGCAGGCCAGAAGTAGACCTATTTGCCTCCCACCTCAATCATCATCTACAAAAGTTCTGTTCAAGGACATATCATCCACAAGCATGGAAAATAGATGCTCTCATTCAACTGGAACTTCCTAAAAATCTATGCATTCCCACCTCTGCCACTGATGACCACAGTATTACTAAAGATCAAAGCAGAGAAGCCCAAGGGGATCCTAATAGCTCCAGACTGGCCAAGACAACACTGGTACCCACTACTACGGAGCATATGTCACAACAAAAAGTGGGCCCTTCCCCAATGGCCCCAACTTTTGACTAAACACAACTTCAAGACAGTACATCCCAACATTCAGACGCTGCAGCTAACAGCTTGGGAGATCCCATGAATAACCTCAATCTATCTCTCTCCAAGGAAGTTCAGCGGATACTAACAGAAGCCCGAAGACCATCCACCAGAAAGGTTTACTCAGCAAAATGGAAGAGATTCAGCATTTGGAATACCAGCAAGGGTCATGATGCATCATTATTGAGCATCCCACTCATTCTGGAATATTTGGCAGATATGCTACAGAATGGACTCTCATATTCTTCCATAAAAATACATGCTTCAGCTATTTCAGCTAGATACAACACTGATCCACCTGTGTTTTCACATCCTTTGTTAAGGCAATTCCTTAGGGGAATCAAGAATATAAAGCCACCAAGAAAGGCTCCAGTACCAGCTTGGGACCTCAACTTTGTCCTAGAAAAACTGCCTCTACCCCCCTTTGAGCCAGCAGCTTCTGTGGACTTACAGTTTCTCTCATGGAAGACAGCTTTCCTGTTGGCAATTACCTCAGCAAGAAAGGTTTCGGAATTACAGGCCCTAATGGCAATACCACCGTTCATAACCTTTCACAGAGACAGGGTCTCCTTACGAACCAACCCTACCTTTCTGCCAAAAGTGGTATCTAGGGTTTCTTTAAATCAAGCAAATTCACCTGCCTACTTTCTTTCCCAATCCTGAGAACAAAGGGGAAAGACTGTTGCATACCTTGGACATTCACAGACAACTTCGCTACTACCTGGACAGAACCAAGACCAGGAGGAAGTCTGATCAGCTTTTTGTAGCTTACGCCCCTGGAGTACAAGGAAAAGCAATTTCCAAACAGACTATTTCAAAATGGATTGGACATTGCATCAGATTCTGTTATTCCTTCCATGGAAAGAGTGTACCAGCCAATGTCAGACCACACTCCACCAGAGCTACAGCCACCTCTACAGCATTCTTAAGAGGGGTGCCTACAAAAGACATTCTAGAAGCTGCTAAATGGAGCTCCGTGCATACATTCTCCAAACACTACAACCTCCCTTTATATTCCAGATCCAGAGCAGGCTTTGCTTGGCAGTCCTGCAGGGATTGATAGCTACACCATCCTTTTCTTAGAGCATTCCACCTCCCCAGCTAAGCTATGGTATTCAACCCATATGTTATGACTGCAGTTGCATTCTTGAAGGACATAGTACAGTTTTGTACCTACCATAAATGTAGATGTCCGATAGATATGCAACTGCAGTCGGTTTCCCTCCCTCCTTCCCCTCTATGCCTTGGGTCCACTCCTCTCCCTGTTATCCTTAGCTGGGGATATCTGTTATGGTGTATCTGTTTATTGCTTATTTATTTGTCTGGAAACCTGCTTTTGTCTTCCAATTTGATTACAGCCTTCCTTGGAGGGCACCTGGCATCTGGGGCAAGAAACACTGAAGAAGATGGCGTCGGCTGATGCTTATGTACTCCAGCCGCTCTGACGTCAGAGAGAAATGCGACATCAGCTGACGTCGGACCCAGACTTTGGAATCCGGCCGACCGAGGGCTGTCTGAGGTAGGACAACCCATATGTTATGACTGCAGTTGCATATCTATCGGACATCTACATTTATGGTAGGTACAAAACTGTACTATTGTGCTGTTTTGGGAATTTATTTTTCTTAATATAGTGATCTCAAGGGTTGGTGTGACTAAGTAGGCAGGGTGTGGAAGGGTTCCCCTCTCTCCATGGGGTAGTTGCAGGGTAGTTTTGCCCAGCAGAAAAAGTTTTGGGTGGTTTTGCAGTCTTGATTGTGGATAGCAGTTAATTTTACCAAAGTGGTATGCTGTGACTTGAAGACAGTTCCGTTGGATTTTAGTTGGGGAGCCATTGGAACAGTTATGCTTTAATGGTATTTTGTAAGTTTATTTTTTTAAATGAGTCTGCTGCTGTTTGCAGTTGAATGTATCGGAATGTGTTAATTTGAAATGTGGTTAAGTTTTACCTATTTATCATTATTTATTTTCGTGTACTGTTTTTGCTGCTACATTGTTGCAGCGCTGCACAGTGTCATTCTGTAAGATCTGCTGTCCAGCAGGGCATTCATTCAAGGATCTACACTGACAAAGCTTCTGCATTTCTTATGGGGTTCACCAGTGTACTTCAGATGTCTCCTTCCTCTCTTCAGCCTTGATGAACTGCATGTAGAAGGATGGGGGGGGGCTCGTTACTCTTTTTTTTCCTACTGAATACAAGGGTCAGAGTTCATCCTTTGTGGCTAAACTGTTTATTTTTCTGTAATAGTTTTTGATTTGTTAAACATTCTCTAGATTTGGCCTTTTTTCTTGTCTGAATTTTTCATTGAAGTTGTGGTTTTAATTGGATTTGACTGTTTTTACTGCTTGTTTTTTCTGTAGTGGGTGAGGGGCTTATTCAGTAAATGCTCATGAAGACAGGGAATGGTGCCTCTGTACAGGTGAGCAAAGTTATTTTTCTCTGGGTTTCAGTCATATGAGTGACAGTTACTCCCTTCCGGATTTCTTAGTGGTACTAGCTGGTATCACTGAACCAGAACAGTTCCAGAGGGTCTGAGAGTGTCCTTAACTTTAGAGATAGGTAGGAAACATTCCAGATTGAGGAGATTGGTGGTGGACTATTGACTCAAGAAAAAGCTGCATTCAGGGATTATTGTGAGTGAGGGGATTCTCATCGACGGCCTTGGTGCATCTTTGCAATTGATCTTTTGGCAGAAAGGATTCTTCAGGTCATTTTCATATCTGGGAGGTTGAATGAAAGTATGGAAATTACAAATCGTCTTGAGATGGTGCACTATAGGCAAATTTTTTCCCTTCTGCCCAGCATCACTGACCAGGTGTATGAGTGCTGGTTCTTTCCTTGGTGTAGTCACCAAAGTGTAACCTTATTAGCATATAGGTATCTTGACTTTTCAACTTTACTCAAAGATCTCTTTCAAGCTCCTTTGAAAGGATTCATGTGTCAAATTGTAGTTGGCAAAGATGAGTCTTTTTTCTTTATTGTATAATTTAGTCTCCAGCATAACCTATTTCTTAATACAGACTAATTTTAGTGAAAAGTAGATCGTATAGATACAGTTGTGTTTATAAATTTACCAAAGATTATAGGAGGAGTGTGTGTGAGAATGACTGTGTGACGGTGGGCTGTGTGTGTTGGGTGATGGGGTAAACTACTAATATGGAACTTTCTTGTTGGATCCTTCCATATCTAGTAGAACAGTTGTTTATTGTGTTGTCTGAGGCTTCCTTAAACAGACACTGAAGGAATTGAAAGTCTAAGTACCTGCCTTGGACCAACAGCTAAACATTTCCGGCTTACCTCTGATTTTTGTAACATTGTTGTCTTTCTAAACCTACAGTTACGGCCACACCATGCTTTTCTTTCAGAGTTTGCTTAATCCCGTTCCCAATCATTTTTTTCTTGCCTGCAGAATGAAAAACTTTGTTTTGGGGTTCTGTGTAATGTTGCAGTGCCCACTTAGTTTTTGGCATTACTTAAGTGCAGAAAGATCCAGTTTAATTCATTATCGGATGTGAATTTGCAGTGACTGTATTTTAATTTGTGCTGATGTTGGTGTGTTCTTCAGTCAAAGCACTGTGGAACGGCTGCAGATATCTTGCAGTGCCATTGCAATGCATTTTTGACATATGTTTCAATCACAAAATTGTTTGTGCGTCTAATTTTTAAGGTTATAGTGGATTCATGAAATTATTTGTAATGGAGTAACAAGTTTGAATTACACATTGACATTTACAAAGAAATGCCTGTTTGTAAATGATGGCGTGCAGTTACCATTTCCGGTCAGCATGAAACAGAAGAATTTCAGTTAAACATTTAAAAATTGTACTTGTCTGCATGCTAGTTTTTAATTTTTGTCTTAACTTAACTTTTGCTAACGGGAGATTTTATAAGTGTTCTTTGCAGCCTGATTCCATTCTTGTGCCATTTTAACTACTGTTGTATATTAATACATTCTGTTATTGAAGTCCTGCATAGTTTCATTTTTCCCCAGTGCATTATTTATTCACTCTCGGGATGCAGGGAAGTAAGTTACAGTTTACATGCTAGCATATGCTCCACTCAAAATTCTGTGTGTATGTCCTTTCTTATTATAGTTTGCCAACTAAACTACTGAATGATGGATCACCAGTCATAAACTATTACTTATTTTTATCAATATTCTACAATTTTATAAACTAGTTTGTAAAGCAGAATACTTTGACAGTGATAAACCAATGTGCCAAGACCAAGCAGTACTGGACAAACTTAAGTATATGATCTGATGCTATCCGTGTCATTATTCATTACAGATGGGTCTTGGATCTGAGCTGGCAACTGATGGACAGATCCAGAACTCAAGCTTCTTCCTTCCCATAATCCCCTGCTGACCTGTAACCCTCAGATCTTGTTTGCTGCGGAAATGCTAAGGACATGATTCTGGTTGCTCATTGCTCATTTCCCATCCCTGAAGGCTTCCTCTTCACAACCCTCCAGACTCTTCTTCTAACCCACTTGGTTCTTCCAGATCCAGTGATCCTTTCCCAGTCCAGGCTCCCCTCTCCAGTGAGAAATATTATCTTGGCATCTCAGAAGCCATCTGCTAAGAAGGTGTATTCCAGTAAATGGAAAAGATTTTCTGTTTGGGCTAGACAATGTAACATGGATCCCTTTTCAGCCTCGATTCCTGACATTTTGGTGTTCTTGGTTTCTCTCTTTCATGAAGGTGCTAGTTTCTCCACAAACTCCAGTTGCCAGCCATCTCTAATTTCTATTTGAATGAGGATCCCACCTTTTCTTCTAAACTATGCAAAGCCTTTCTCAAAGCAGTCTTTCTTCTTAGAACTCCTATCAAAGATCCTTTTCCACCATGGGATTTAACTCTGGTGTTGCAGTCTCTGACACAAAAGCCCTTTAAACCGGCTACATCGTGTGATCTTAAGTTTCTATCTTGGAAGATTGCTTTCTTGGTGGCTATTACTGCTGCCAAGAGTGTGTCCAAGTTGCAGGCTGTCAGCATTAAGCCCCCTGTTATGGTCTTCCACAAGGATGGGGTATCCGTTAGGACAAATCTTTTGTTCGTTACGAAGGTAGCTTCGGAGGCTAACCTCAACCAATCTGTCCAGCTACCAGTTTTCTTCTCTAATTATTGTAGTAAGGGGAATATACTTTACATTGCTTAGACGTCCATAGGCAGCTACGTTTTTATCCTAAGAACACTGAGGAATTTCTAAAGTCGGACCAGCTTTTTGTGGCCTTTTCTCAGGCCAGAGAATGTTTGGCAGTTGCTAAGGTAACTATTTCCAGATGGATTGCTAGCTGTATTTCCTACATTTATAAATAGCAGGTATGTGGAGCTGTCCAGACCATTTAAAGCCCACTCTACTAGGTCTGTGGCTGCATCTTTATCCTTCTTGGCTAAGCTTTCTTTGGAGGAGATTTGTGCTGCTGCTGCTTGGTATAATTCCCACACCTTTGTTTCACACTATAAGTTGGATTTAGTGTTTAGGAATAGGGCTTTGGTTCCTCTCTGCTCCGGCATATCGGGTTCATAGAATCTGGGGACTCTGACCCATCCGTGATGAATAATGACACACAGCGCCAGATAGTTATGTACTTAACTAACTTGGAATCTGTGCTATCCAGTGTCATTATTCATCACATTCCGCCCCCTTTCCCCCTGGGGACCTGGTAGAACTGGAGGGATGTTTCTTCTTGCAGATAGTTAGTCTCCTGGGCAGGTGGTGCTTTTTCTTTATCCAGCAAACTTGATCTGAGGGTTACAGGTCAGCAAGGGATTATGTGAAGGGGAGGAGTTTGAGCTCTGGATCTGTCCATCAGTTGCCAGCTCTGATCTGAAGTCAGATCCAAGACCCATACGTGATGAATAATGACACTGGATAGCACAGATTCCATGTTATGGTAAATATTTAACTTTTTTTTTCTGTATTTGAATGTAATGGCTACATCAGTACTTTGAGCTTATAGTTTGATTAACTGATTGCTCAGTATGAAATTACACCCTAATTTGAATCATTACAGAATAATAATGAGATTGCCAGGAATGGTCTGTCATTGCAGTCATGAGCACAAACTAATTTTCTCCCTTGTAGTGTGAAAGGAAGAAAAGTATTAAACTGTGAAGTTTACTAAAGTAGTGCCTTCCCTTTGCAAACTAGTAACTACACTTAATGAGATGTCCAGTCTTCAAATCACTGTTTTGTGTGTATAAAGAGAAATTTTAAGTTGAGGAAGTCCTCTTCTTGGCAAATGCGATCTAATTTTTTAATCATACAGAGTATAAGTTACTGGATAGTCTACTGTATTCCATAGAGTTAACAGCAAAGGACTATGTACAAAAGAAACCAAACTGGAACAAGACAATTTCAGGTAGCCTAGACAGTTAATTTCAGTGTTATAATGCTAAACAACATAGATATGAACTGTGTTGGGTTAAGTTTTTAAGATGAATTTATAGTATTCTGTTTTAATAGCAGTTGTCTTTTCTTCTTTTGTTCTAGTGGTGACATTTACAACTTTTCTTAATTTCCCCAGATTTATTTGTACTGATAACGTATCCACTGAATGCCTTCAGTTTTGCTGGCTGTAACAGGATATAACCCTTTTAAGTTCTTGGGTCATAAATTAACTAATTAGAGGTCCATAGTTTTGCTTGCTCTTGCTATCTTTCTCTCACTTTTTCCACAAGTGGAGTAGTAAAGTCACTGCCCCACCTCATTTTACAGCTGTTATAAGTAAAAGGTGGTTTTCCCCAAGAGCAGCTAAGGACATCTATCAGTGTAAACTAGCAGTTTTGCAGTTGTCTTTAATTTCTGGCTAGGTTGAGAAGGATTATGGAAGTTTAAAGTCTATATAAATGCAATTCTAGTACATGGAGGAGTCATGGCATAATTTTTGAAAGTTTGTGTTGAATCTTTTCTATCCTCAGTTTTTAGAATCCCAGTTAATCTCATTTCTTCTTTCTCTCCATTTCCCCTGTCTTCCTTATGCCAGTACCTGATAGTACATTGGTATGAAGTCCATCAACAGTACATTTACTCAGTCTTGTTTCTGCTTCTGACATATCAATTTTATGCAGTCTTTCTTCCTCGTGTGTGATTCTGATATTAGTTGCAACTGTTTTAATTGTGTTGAAATATACTGAAGCATACTAATTGTGTTTTTTCTTAATTTATTTGAATTGAGGATTTTTATTATACATACTGTCCAGAATTGGACTGTGCTGTTCTGAGAAAGAATGTTAAAGTAGTTACTCCATTAACCAAAAATCAAGTAAAGTAAAATTTCTGGAAGATAATCCAGATGAATTCCTTGACATTCATTCATTGATATCTTTATATGTGTTAAAATTTTTGCTGGATTTTTTTTTTAATCCAATTAGGTAGTGAGGGGCAGATTACTGGAAAAGCACCCCTGCTACAGTGGCGCCCTATGTAGCCCGCCTAATTGGCCTATACCCAAGGCCGGCTATGGTGAAAGGGGCCTTTTAATAACCCTGCTTGCATCTGTAAGACAGTTGAGAACTCCTGGGCTTTTATATCCTAAGCCTGTATCTCTCTTTAC
>NC_056733.1:620049921-620052421 GCF_019279795.1 Protopterus annectens
AGCCGGTTCCTCCAGAACTCGCGGACGCCAGCCCTGGCGAAGATCCGGAGGTTATGGACAGGCTTTCGGTTTCAGAAGGTGTCTTTAAACAGATGACTCTCTCCGTTAAGTTATACGCTAAGCTTCCAAAGGTTAAGAAACCGGGTCCACAGACTCCCACACAGGCCCCTATGCCTAAAAAACAGATGCTCAAAATGGCGGAGGACCTGATTACCCTTATCAGAGGTTCCCAGCCCCCCCTCCTAACAAAAGGCCTAGACTGGAGGAAGATTTACCTCCTTCTGACCAGGAATCCATTTCCTCAGCAGACTCTGAGGAACAGGATTACCCCTTCCCTCTCTATGAAGACTCAGATGCTGAGGAGTCTGTTCCCTCTGTCCCCCCCCCCTGAAGATTTCTCTTTTGGGGAAACTCTGCACACCATGAGAGAGCATTTCCACTGGGAAGGTCAAGATTACTCTGACTCCAAGAAAAGACTCCATGAGTTTCTTCTCCTACCTCAGCATAGACCCCTAGCCATTCCTCCTGCTTTAGACATTCTGGATGATATCTACACTGAATCCAGTCTAAATCCATATTCCTTACCTCCAGCACCACCTAAACCAGACAGATACTATCGAGTCCCTGACCCAAAAGTTTTTATATAGAAGCCCTGCTGCAGACCCAGAAACCATTTCCCAGGGTCCAAGAGGGGTAAAGGCCTCTACTGCTAAGAATCCACTACCTGCGGAAAGAGATTCCAGGGCATTAGAAAGATGGGGGGGGGGGAGTGTATACCTCTGCCACTTTGGCCATGAAAGCATTAAACTGCCAATTCCACATGATTAAATACCAGCAGTAAAAACAGAAAATGATCCCTCAAACAGATCAACTAGATTTCAAAGGGATGCAAGATTTGTTGCATGCAGCAGAACAAGTGGGAAAACATACCTTGCAGTGTGGTTTTGATTCTCTGGAGGCCTCGTGTAGAGCAGCGGTCACAGGGTCTGTAATACGTAGACATGCTTGGCTAAAAGAGCAGACCTTGCCAGAACATGTCAAAGCAAAGTTACTGGATGCTCCACTGCGAAAGGATGCGTTATTTGGTGTCAAAGCAGCGGAAGTTTTAAGGAAAATGGAAGAAAAGGCAAAATCAATGCAAACAGTTAAAGATTTTTTACAGGTGCAACCTCCTCGTTTCAGCAGAAACTGGCCATCAAAAAACTGGTCCTTTCCTGCTTCAGACAGACCCCAAAGGGGCAGGTACAGACGCCCTAGGGGCAGAGGCCAGGCACAAGGTACCTTCAGGTCTAGACAGTGGCAAACAACAACTCAGAGGGGGAGACGACAGATCTCAACCCTTCAGAAAACAAACTCAATGACTTTCCTCTTCGCCTGCCAAGTAAAATTGCCCAGGCAGCACTTCTAGGAGGAAAACTGGCTCTTTTTCCACAAAATTGGCACATCATAACAAAGGACAAATGGGTTCTGGATATTACCCGAGGCTACAGATTTCATTTCCACACTTTACCACGGATGAGAGGCATGCCAAATCTGCCAACAAATCAATGGGCAGAGGCACAAAAGCAAATTTCAGCTCTCATGAACATGAAAGGAATTCAAAAGGTACCTGCAAAAGAGCAAGGTCAAGGATTTTATTCAAGACTGTTTCTAGTACCAAGAAAGGACAAAGCCTGGAGACCCATCTTAGACCTTTCAATTCTAAACACGTACCTGGACATTCCCATATTCAAAATGCTCACACTACAACAGCTTCTTCCCATGCTGGGCAAGGAGTCTTGGCTGGTAACGTTGGACCTCCAAGAGGCATACCTGCATGTCCCAATCAGACAAGATTGCAGAAGATACCTCAGATTTTTGTCAGGCACAACACATTATCAATTTTCTGCATTGCCCTTTGGTTTATCTACTGCGTCCAGAGTATTCAAGAAATGCCTGGCATCAGTAATTGCATACTGCAGACAACAAGGAATACAAATTTATCCATATCTGGACGACTGCCTGATCCAAGCGGACAGCAAAGACATCCTACTACAGCATCTGACATTTGTAACAAAGTTGCTAAGTTGCCTAGGGTACACAGTAAACAAAAAGAAGTCAAAACTAATGCCCTCACAAGAAATAATTTTCCTGGGTGCCAGCTTGAATACAACGGTCCAGATGGCTTACCTCACACCAGATAAGCAAAAACAACTCGCTCAGTACTTCAAAAAGATGGCAACTTCTACCCAGCTCACTGCAAGGAAATTCCTGCAGGCATTGGGGTACATGGCATCCTGCATTCAACTAATTGCATATGCAAAGCTGCATATGAGAAAACTACAATGGTACCTAAAAAGTGTATGGTCCCAACACAGAGACAGCCTCGAAGCAAGTATAACTCTCATTCCCTGCCTTCAGAAAGAGTTTCTATGGTGGGCTCAAGCATGCCAAGCAAACAAGGGCCTTCCTTTTGTCTCATCTCCAGCAAACCAAACTTGATAACAGATTAATCAGACTA